>NW_026868249.1:0-61954 GCF_020745735.1 Hemiscyllium ocellatum
TCACAAACCAGCCCAGACACCATAAACACAGGGGAGATATCCACTCACCGTGGAACACTGTGTAGACCAGGCCAATGTACTGCTCAGTACAACCCAGCAATCTGTGCAGATTCATCCACTGCACTGTTCAATACAATCCAGCAATCTGTACTGTGTGGGACACTGCACAGATCATGTCAGGGCACTTACCTTCAAACGCAGACTAGACATCTGTCCAGTTTGGGAAACTGGGATAGAGACAGAAAAGCTGCAGATGCTGGAGCCCAAACTAGACAGGCAGGAAGCTGGGAGAACACAGCAAGCCAGGCACCATCAGGAGGTGGAGAAGTCTATGTTTCGGGTGCAATCCTTCTGCAAAAATCCTAAGGAGGGGTTACACCAGAAACATAAAATTCTAAACCTCCTGATGCTGCCTGGATTGCTGTGTTCATCCAGCAAGTATTCAGCCTGGGAAGCAGTGCAGACAACGCCCGTGCATTGATATATAAACTCAGACTAGATATCTATCCAGCACTGGGAGCTGTGCTGACCACAGCAGTGCATTGATAATTAAACCCGGACTATATATCTCTCCAGCGCAGGGAGTTGTGCAGACCACAACAGGGCACTAATGTGTAAACCTGAAACAAATATCCATCCAGCACGGGGAGCTGCACATCCCACATCATTGTGTTATATATAAACCTCAACCAGATAGTCTTCCTAGCACATCGACCTGTGCAGTGATAACTGGAGAATTAATCTGTAACCCAGGAGCAGTTACCCTCCCAGCATGTAGGACTGTGTACTCCACCCCAGTGCATTGATTTGTAACCCAGGAGCAGTTACCCTCCCAGCATGTAGGGCTGTGTACACCGCCCCAGTGCATTGATCTGTAACCCAGGAGCAGTTACCCTCCCAGCATGTAGGACTGTGTACCCCACCCCAGTGCCTTACCCAGTAACACTGTGTTAGATCCCTGCCCAGTGTGGGGAAACTTGCAGCCCATGCTGGAAGTGACAGGATGTACAGCTCCCACCCATTTACAGATCCATCTCTATATTGTGCCATGACAAGGGGGTGCTGTGGGTGTGAACATCACTGCCAGAGAGAGATGGCGGGGGAATCAGTTTAAATATCACCACATGGGAGGGGTTTGGGGTATAGACAGAGAGGGGGAGACTGAGAGACAGTGTCATGGAAGGATGTGTTCCCAGGTTTCAGAATGCTGAAATGTAGACATTTCGATAACATCCGGTAACATGAACCATACTTCCCAGGAAAGATGGGAAAAAGGGATATTGGTGTGAGGTCAGATGAAACAACAGCTGCTGTGTGGTTTTGAAATTTCGTTTATGTAATTCCCATAAATGTCTGTTGAAATGTCTGTAGAGTTGAAGTCGGGTAATAAGCAGTTAAGATAAATGGGCTCTCAGAGTTGTGAATAGTTGATGTAAAATGTTCACTTTCAGAGTGAAAAAATAAGTTGATGTTTTTGTTTAAACAGTGAAATTTGGGAGTCCTCTGTTACTCATATTTTAACAGTTTACAAGGCAAGTTGAGCATTTATTTATGTTTAGTTTAAATTACCAGATGAAATCTATGCTTGTCCTAATAATTGCTGTGTGTGTCTCTGTGTGGGGCAGGTCTGGCAGTCTCTGTGGTGCTGAAAGTGATGCAATGCCTCCCTCTGCTGGCCTCCACACGCCACTGCACAGGCATTGGTAGAGGGTGAAAACCAACAGGGATTCATTCAGAGAGGGGGAGGGAGAGGGCAGCTGCTCACAGCACCATCCAAACTGATGTCATATCCATGTACTGATCTAAATGTCCTTTAAACATTGTAACTGTTCCTGATTTTGCCAGTTCTTCTGGAAGTTCATTCCACAACCAAGCCAGCTTCTGTCTAATATAATTACCTCTCATGACTTTTGTCAATCTTTTTCATCAGGCCTTAAAAATCCCTCAGTTTTGAATTCCCAACTCTAGAGAAAAGACATCAGCCCATCAGTTTATCTGTACCCCTCATTATTTTATAAACCTCTGTAAAGTTACCCCTCCATCTCATATTCTTCAGTGAAACAAATCCCAGTGTACCCAGCCTCCCCTTGAAGCACAATCCCTCCTTTTCCAGCAACATCCAGGTTAATCTCTTTGGAACCCTCTCCAGCTTAATAATATCAGGGTCAATAATATCAAAGTGAATAGTCAAGGTATTTTCTAAGGGTACGGGGGGTGAGGGGTGGGGGGGCTCCAAAACTAGAGGACGTAGGCTTAGGGTGAGAGGGGAGCATTTACAAGAGACTGAAGTGGCAGCTTTTTCACCCAGAGGCTGGTGTGCCTATGGAATGAGCGGGCAGGATGTCCAGACTGGACACAGTATTCCAGAAGAGGTCTCACCAATGTCCTGTACAACCTCAACATGACGTCCCAATTCCGATACCCAAAGGTCTGACCATTGAAGATAAGTGTGTTAAACACCTTCTTAACCACACTATCTATATGAGATGCAAATTATAAAGAATTATAACTGACGGCCGAGGTCTCTGTTCTACAACACTGCCAAAGGCCCTGCGTTTAATTGTATAGATCCTACTGTTGTTTGATTTACCAAATCCAATACCTCGCATTAATCCAGACTAAACTCCATCTGCCACCCCTCGGCCCAGTGTGTGATATTACTGTCACCTCACCTTCCCCGTTTAATTTTAAAATGCCCCTCCCTCTCCAGGAGGCCTGCACACTCTGGCCTTGATTTTCACAAAGGCCCTGACCTTGGGTTGCCTTGTGTGGTTAGAGGGAGGAGGGACAGATTGCAGACACAGTCGTTCGGGAGGAGAGGCTGGACAGTAATCAGCGGCCTGGTGTCATTTCATGGTTTTAGGAAGAGCGCAGACACACGTTAGAGGTGGGTAAGATTGATCGGTGTTTTGGGACCAGACATTTGGTGTTCAGTAATAAATATCCATTTGAGCCCCTTCATTGGGCAGAGTGTGTCTGCAGGATTTCTTTCCCTAATATTGCAGACTACAGATAATAGCGATAGTTAATTTCGATAGCATAGCACGTACGGTCAATATCCTACAGTTGAGACAAATACCTTGCATTTGTTTAACAATACAAAGTGTTTTCTGTGGTTCAGTAATGGTAACCTGATTGTAGAAAATCCACATCGAGCTGAAAGTGATCACTAAAATATGACCCAAAATCTGGGTATGGTAGTAGTGGGCAGTGTCCGTGTCTCTGATCCAAAGCTCTGGGTTTGATTCCAATTCCTGAACTTGTGTGGTAGTGTTCCTAGCTCTGGATGAGAAGGCCTGGATTCAAGTCCTGCCTGTTGCAGAGGTATGTCACATCATGTTAGGACAGGCTGATGAACAAACACACAGGAGAATAATGTTACAGCTTTATGGGTATTGCTGAGTGATGCTAGTGTCCCTACCTCCGGGCACAAAGGTCTAGGTGTAAATCCCACAGAAGTGTCTCAGGATACATCTGAACAAACTGATTAAAGTAGATTTAGAATTGTGACTTGATGGAGAAGGAAGAGGTGTCAGTATTGCATTTCAGAATTTAGGCCCAGGATGAGTGAAAGTACAGCCATTCGTGTTGATTGGAGTCACATTTCGCAGCAGTAGTGGTTTATAAAATCAGAACGGTCATGAATAGGGTGCGGAGTCAGGGTTTTTCCCCAGGTTAGGGGTGTCCAAAACTAGAGGGCATTGGTGGAAAGTGATAGGGGAAAGGTTTTGATGAGGCCTAAGGGGCACCTTTTCACATAGAGGGTGGTGTGCGTATGGAATGAGCTGCCAGAGGAAGTGGTGGAGGCTGGTACAACTACATCATATAAAAGGCATCTAGATGCTGACAGACCTACCGAGCTTTTCCAGCAATTTCTGTATTTCTGTAAAAAATGCATTCATTTTAACACAGGTATTCTGAATAAATTAAACACTTTTATTTTTTAATGACGCAGGGACATATAAACATATTTGCAAATCGACCGAGACCATTTTCTGCTCAGGGTATGGCTTCGTGTATGACAGCAGCAATGATGTACCGACATGGAACAGGGAATGTGATGGAGACATAGTTTGGACAATGTACAAGGAGACCTCACATGGTCCAGTTTGGGAGAGGATGGCATTACTGTGTGATTCAGCTCAGAGAGGGAGAAAATGTCATTTGCCCGAGAAGGAACATCCGATTGCACTCTCTCTCCTTCATTGTTCCTCATCACAGCAATGTGTGCAAGCTAAAAAAACATCTCTACAGTCATCATTACCATTCTTATTTTTATGGAATCCCTGCAGTGTTGAAACAGTCCCTTCAGCCCAACAAGTCCATACCAACCTTCCCAACCCATTCCCCTATATTTACCCTTGACTAATGTATCCAACCTAGAAATCCCTGAACACTACAGGCAATTTAGCATGACCAATCCACCTAATTGAACTGTGGTAGGAAACTAGATCACCCATTTAGAAGCTCACACAGAAAGGGGGAGAATGTGCAAACTCCACACAGACAGTCACCCAAGGCTGGAATCGACCCCAAGTCCCTGGTGCTGTGAGGCAGCAGTGCTAACCACCGTGCTACCCTTCGGGTGATCCCTGACCAGAATTCATTGGAATCTACTCACTGCTTAAAGCAAAGGGAATTCAGCCAAATCCAACTCTCCTAGGATGAAATCCCATTGCTAGCAGCTGTGTGAGTACAATATCTTCAGAAGCAGAATAATGTTTTGGACAAACTCACAATGTTTCCTTTTGTCATGAGTTCCAATAATATCTGGACAAAGTTCTTTTAAGTTAAAATTGCAGAGATTTTTTTGTGTGTGTGTGTGTTTACAAAGGGAAATGTTGATTATATATTCGCAATACCCAAACACTTTGCCATTCATCTTTCCACCATAGTTGGAGTAACATTGCTCTGGATCATAAACGTACTATTTGAGCAGATTAAAGATACTAGCCTGACTTGTTCCTAAAACTGACCCTGACCCAGTCTGAGACCGATATCATCGGCCATATCACCGACCTGGTTACATTTAACATTTGTTGTGAGCATGGAGGAGTGGGACTAGAAAAGGAAACAGTGGCCCAAAAAGCCGGGGAACTATAGACCGGTGAGCCTGATGTCAGTGGTGGGTAAGTTGTTGGAGGGGATTCTGAGGGATAGTATTTACATACATTTGGGAAGGTAAGGGCTGATCGGGATAGACAACGTGGCTTTCTGCATTAATTTGGTTAAGTTTTTTTGAGGAGGTAACAAAGAAGATTGATGAAGGCAGTTTGTTTGACATTGTCTATATGGACCTCAGCAAGGTGTTCATTGAAAGAACAAAGAGCAAAGAAAATTTCCAGCCCAGGAACAGGCCCTTCGCCCTCCAAGCCTGAGCCGATCCAAATGTACTGTCTAAATCTGTCAGTCAATTCCTAAGCATCTGTATCCCTCTGCTCCCCACCTACTCATGCATCTGTCTAGATGCATCTTAAATAAATCTACCTGCCTCTACCACCTCTGCTGGCAACGCGTTCCAAACGCCCACCACCCTCTGTGTGAAGTACTTACCGCATGTATCCCCCTTAAAGATTCCACCTCTCACTTCGAAAGCACGATCTCTTGTTATTGAATCCTTCACCCTGGAAAAATAGACAAGCAAAATAGACAATAGGTGCAGGAGTAGACCATTCAGCCCGTCGAGCCTGCACCGTCATTCAATATGATCATGGCTGATCATTCCTAATCAGTATCCTCTTCCTGCCTATCTGCATAACCCTTGATTCCACCGTCTTTGAGAGCTTTATCCAACGCTTTCGTAAATGAATCCAGAGACTGGGCCTCCACTGCCCTGTGGGGCAGAGCATTCCACACAGCCACCACTCTCTGGGTGAAGAAGTTTCTCCTCATCTCTGTCCTAAATGGTCTACCCCGTATTTTTAAGCTGTGTCCTCTGGTTCGGGACTCACCCATCAGCGGAAACATGTTTCCTGCTGCCAGAGTGTCCGATCCTTTCATAATCTTATATGTCTCAATCAGATCCCCTCTCAGTCTTCTAAACTCAAGGATATACAAGCCCAGTCGCTTCAGTCTTTCAGTGTAAGGTAATCCCGCCATTCCAGGAATTGACCTCGTGAACGTACGCTGTACTCCCTCAATAGCCAGAATGACTTTCCTCAAATTTGGAGACCAGAACTGCACACAGTCTCACCAGGGCCCTGTACAGCTGTAGGAGCACCTCTTTGCTTCTATACTCAGTCCCTCTTTTTATGAAGGCCAGCATGCTATTAGCCTTCTTCACTACCTGCTGTACCTGCATGCTTGCCTTCATTTACTGGTGTACAAGAACACCCAGATCTCTCTGTACTGCCCCTTTACCTAAATTGATTCCATTGAGGTAGTAATCTGCCTTCCTGTTCTTGCCACCAAAGTGGATAACCATACATTTATCCACATTAAACAGCATCTGCCATGCATCTGCCCACTCACCTAACTTGTCCAGTTCACCCTGTAATCTCCTAACATCCTCATCACATTTCACCCTGCCACCCAGCTTTGTATCATCAGCAAATTTGTTAATGTTATTGCTGATACCATCTTCTATATCATTAACCTATATTGTAAAATGCTGCGGTCCCAGCAGGGATCCCTGCGGTACCCCACTGGTCACTGCCTGCCCTTCCGAAATGGAGCCGTTTATCACTATCCTTTGTTTCTATCAGCCAACCAATTTTCAATCCAATCTAGTACTTTGCCCCCAATACCATGCACCTTAATTTTACTCACTAACCTCCTGTGTGGGAATTTATCAAAAGCTTTCTGAAAGTCCAGGTACACTACATCTACTGGATCTCCCTCGTCCATCTTCAAAGATCGTCTCTGTCCACCCTGTCTATACCCTTCATGATTTTGTAAATCTCAATCAGGTCCCCCCTCAATTTCCTTTTTTCTCATGAAAATAAACCTAAATTACTCAGCCTGCCTCCATAGCTAGTATTTCATTCTGATTGATAGACAGGTGAGTAAGTTTCAGTCACGTGGGATACAGAAGAAGCTCGTCACAATTGTCTTGAAGGAAGAGGGGTATTTTTCAGACTGGAGGCTTGTGAGCAGCAGTGTGCTGTAAGAATCAGGACTGAGTTCACTGCATTTCATCATTTTTGTAAAGGATTTAGATGTGAATATTGGGGCCATAGTTAGCAAGTTTACTGATGACATCAGAAAGGTGGTGTAGTAGATTATCTCAGAGTACAACAAGACCACAAATAGACGGGACAAAGGGGCAAGGAGTGACAGATGAAGTTCAATTTACATAAATACGATGTTTTGTATTTTGGGAAGGCAAATCAGGGCAGGAATTATACACTTAATGGTATAATTTCTGGTGAGTGTTGTGAAACAAAGGGACATAGGGCTGCAGGTACATTGTTCCTTGAAAGTGGAGTCGAAGGTAGACAGAGTGGTGCAGAACACATTTGGCACATTAGCCTTAATCAGTCAGAGCATTGAGTATAGGAGTTGTGGTGGCATGTTGTATCTGTACAGGATGTTGGTGAGGCCACTTTAAGAATACTGCGTACAACTCGGTTTTCTGCAGAAATGACTTACATGGATATCCCAGGACTGGAGGTTTGCGCTTCAGGAAGAGGTTGATTAGTTTGAGGTGCTTTCTCCTGGAGTGTCAGAGGCTGAAGCGTGACATTATAGAGGTTTATTAAATCATCAGGGGCATGGATATTCTGAACAGCCATTTTCTGCTCCCCATAGTTTGGGAATCCAGAACAGCAGAGCATAGGTTGGAGGGGAGAGGGCGAATGATTTAGAAGGGACCTGAAGGTAAATGTTTCACAGAGAGTGGGTTGTGTGTACATAAAGTGCTGTCAGAGGAAGTGGTGAAGGCAGTTACAATCGTACGTTTAAAAAATATCTGAAAGAGGAGGGATATTGGCCAAATGCTGTCAAATGGGACTGAATCAGATTTGATATCTGATCGGAGTGAACAGATTGGACTAACGGGTCTGTTTCCGTTCTGTATGACTCTCTGATTCTGTAAGAGGGATGACGAAAAATTCTGAAAGTACCTTTCAAATCCGAATTCTCTTCACTGGAAGTTTATCATGCCTCTATGTTCACATTGATTGAAAGTTGCGTTAGTGAAATATTTGACAGGGAACTGAGTCATGGATAATGGGACGCAGACAGGAAAGTGGGGCTGAGACCACAACCTGATCAGCCACAATCTTACTGCCTGGTGGAGAAGGTTCAAAGTGTCTAATGATTCATTCCTGTCCCTCAATCCCGTGTTCCTGTGTTCCATTCAGCCCATTAAACCTGTTAGGCAGGAGCATTTAGAGGCTACTTACTCCTATAACCTGGTGCAAAGAAACAAAGGAGATCATTCGGCCCTTCAAGACTGTCCCACACACTTGGAGGTTATTTGAGAATTGTAATTGTAAAACCCAGGATAGGGTATGAAAGAGGCCCCTCATCTCTCTGTACTGAGCTTCCCCCCTCTGAAACTTGTGCTCCATTAGTTGGTCATGTTGTAGACCCAAATTCACTGTGAATACAGCCGCCATACCTCACCCAGAGATGGCTCACACAATCCTCTGGTCTCCCTGACGGCGACATTCAATACCAGAACATCCATGAAAATAACACCCACTAACTTTCCAATAACAGAATGTGAGAACATCAGACACAGGGGCAGGTCGTTCACTCCCCAAACCTGCCTTGCCCTTCACTAAGATCATGACTGATCTGCTCTTGGTCTCAAATCCTCTTTCAAACCCAATTCTTCATCACCCTCCCCTCTCTGACAGGTCAATATCCATCTACCTCCTCTTCAAATACTTTCAGTCATCTGGCTCCCAAACACTCTTGAGAAGAGAAATCCTGACATTCAATGCCACCTGTTTGAAGAAAACCCTTGCTGCTCCTATACCATGGCTTATTGATATGAACAAAAGAGGTTGACACAAGGGGTCAGGTTAAAATGACTGGCCCTGATATCAAGGCTTCTGTTGACATCAAAGAGCTTAACAAACCTGAACTTAATGGAAATCAGAGAAAACTCTCCAGTGTTTGGAGTCAAACATGGCACAAAGGAAGATGATCATCATCTCAGTCCTGGGTCAGCTCTGTGGGAGATCCTCAGGGTAGCTTCCTCTTCACAAACATCTTCAGCTGCTTCATCAATGTCTCCCCACCCCCACCCTCCCCACCATAAGATCAGAAGTGGGGATGGTCACTGAGGATTCTACAATGTTCAGAATAATTTGACGCCCCCCGTCAGCTCCTGAACTGGACTGTGTCCATGTGCAGCAAGACATGGACTCCATTGAGGCTTGTGCCTTTAAAGAGTCCATAACATTCATATAAAGGACTGTCTGACACTGCACATTGCCACAGTAAAATAAGAGTTCATTCCGCACCTTACACTGGTTTCACAGGAATATGAGGAAGTCGTTCAGCCCATTGACACTATTGGAGAGGACCAGGGACAGCCCATTCAGTGCCTCCAACATATTACTCAGGAAGAGAAGGATTCTAGTGTGATGGGCCACACCAGAGCCCCTCGACAATATTTGAAGGCGGTAACCTAGACTCTAATGTTTTCTTATTTTAAAGAAAATGTAAAGTGTCTGTTCCAGATGCAATGTGAGTGGTCAAACAACTCGGTGTGAGGCATAACACCATTTACTTTAACACGATAGATGAAATAAAACCAAAGAAAGAAGAATTTAGAATAACGTAATTATATTGGACGAGTTAACAGAATAATAGATCTAGGAACTAATACTAATGAACTGTTCTTATACTGGAAATCACATGAACACAGCCCTTGGCAAAAAGGGATATTCAGACACTGAATAACACAAATATTTCTCCAGTTCAGGATTTAAAAACAGTACCAAGAGAAAATTCATAGAGAGTAGCTGCCAGGAGACATTCACTAAAGTTTTCAACTCAGCGGAGACCCCAATAATTTCTGATGGTACTGAGAAATCAAAACCCAGAAATCCTAATCTGTGAGAGCTGACCATACCCATTCCATCTGCATTAAAATAAACCTAAGGCCTCACTAGTTGTTTATTCAAGTGGTCCTAACTAGCCAGCTTGGTAACGGTCATTCAATCTCTTTCTTAAAATAAACCAGAACAAAATAACGTCTTAAAGCTACAGCATAATCACACTAGTCAGCACATCGAGCTGCCATACAGGAACCAGGGGTAACCCAATCAGGCCCTTGGCTCTGTCCAATCGGACGAGGAAGAAGCCAGTCAGTCCCTTGAGTGACTTAGACAGGAACAGTAGGAGGCCATTCCCACCTCAATGCACTTACACAGGGACAGAATGAGCTAATTGATGCTTATTCCTGATGAATGGCTTATGCCCGAAACGTCGATTCTCCTGCTGTGCTTTTCCACCAAACTATGGCCTACTCTGATCTTCAGCATCAACAAGCCTCGCTGTCTCCTAACTGATGCTCTAACATGGTGAACAAGTGGAGCAGAGGCTGCACAGACAGACTGCTCCACGTTGTTCCTCTTAGCTCCGTCTGTCATGATACACACGTGGGACTTTAACGTGGTTTTCTCGCGGTGAGGAGGGAAGCCATATGTCTTGTGTGAAGTCACAAGAAGGCACCTTCCATCTCCGAGAAGCCAGCCTGGTGTTCTCTGTGTAGGGTGGAAGTGGATGGGAATGGCTACCTGTTTCAGATGGCAAGTATTGTGGCTGCTGTTGGGGATTGTGAACAACCTGACGTTCAGTACGGGTTCACACGCCGACTGCACAATAACGTGGGGAGAGTTAATTTAGGCATATAAACTATTAGGAAAGTCACGTTAGACTGATAAATGGACTCTCTAAGTTCAAATAATGCTGATCTTGTTCATGTTGATCTTGTCTAGTGCACGTCCTGTTCAGTGTAACCTGTATGCCTTACTCTGTACAAGCATAATTCCACCCTATGATCTGTCTGGCCATGTTTACTATGATCTTCCTCCACTGCTCATAACTAAAGCGTTTCCCTGTACTGAGGTACACATGACAATAAATCAAACCAACCAATCCTTGGTAAAGTATGGAATTTCTCACCCTGTCAATGTCTCTTTTGGAAGTAAGTGATCGCTGCCACTCCTCGTGTTTACCATCACCGTTTCTTCTTCTCTCACAGCTCTACTGATTAAACACTCAACTTCTTCACTCTATCCTCGTGATACCATCACCCGTGTCTGTGGTAAGGAGATCATTCCTTACAAAGGAGATCAAATCCGTAGGGAGTGTCCCAACCACAGTCTCAGCAAGGCCCTACAACAGCAGGAAGATGGCATTACTTAGGTACTTGAATCATCTTACAATGAAGGACAGCATACCATTGACTGCACCCATTACTTACACAGGGTTTGATTCGGAGCAGTCAGCATAGACTTGTGAGTGTGAGATCATGCTCCCCAAATTTGTTAGAGTTCGCTGATGAAGTGACCAAGCAGGTTGATGAGGGCCGAGCGGTAACCATAGTCTCTATGGATATCAGTAAGGCCTTTGATAAAGTTCCACATGGCAGGCTGCTCTGGAGAGTTACATCTCGTGGAATGTTGTGGAACAGGCCAATTGGATACACAGTTGGCTTGATAGTAGGAAGCAGAGGGTTTAGTGGAAGGATGCTTGTCAGACTGGAGCATGGGTCCATTGCTGTTTGTTGTCTATGATTTAGTTGAGAATGTACAAGGTATGATTAGTAAGTTTACAGATGGCACTAAAATAAGTGGGAGCATGATCAGTGAGGAAGTTTATCAGAAATTGCAGCAGGACCTTAATCAGTTGGGGAAGTGGGCCGAGAAATGGCAAATGGAATTTAATATAGATACGTGATGTCTTGGAAACTCAACTCAAGGTAGGAGTTTCATGGTGAATGGGAGGGCCTTAAGGTGTGTAGTGGGCAGAGAGACCTTGGTGTTCAGGTGCACGGTTCACTGAGAGTGGAGTCACATGTAGACAGGGCAGTGAAGAAGGCATTTGGCACAATGGCCTTCATCAGGCAGGATATTGAGTATGGAAGTTGGGAATTTATGTTGCAGTTATACAGGACTTTGGTAAGGCCGCACTTGGAGTATTGTGTTCAGGTTTTGTCACTTTGTTATAGGGAGCACGTGTCTATCTCCTAAGGAAGTTATTACGGTACCTTGCTGGGACAGCTTCGTTGTTCAGTACCTCCCAGGAGCTGAAAAATTATGCCATGTTCTTCGTGACCTGCAACACATTATCAACGGAGATGAGCACCTCGCCAAGACCTTCCCCACACCTCCACTGCTTGCCTTTAAACAACCACCAAACCTCAAACAGATTATATGTTTATAGCAAGCTGCCCAGCTTTCAGGACAGCTCCATACAACCCTGTCACGGTAGGCACTGCAAGACGTGTCAGAGTGTGGACATGGGTATTACCATTACATGTGAGGACACCTCCCACCATGTACGTGGCAGGTACTCATGTGACTCAGCCAACATTGTCTATCTTATACGTTGCAGGCAAGGGCGCCTGGAGGCATGGTACACTGGGGAAACCGAGCAAAGGCTACAGCAACAGATGAATGGGCACCACACAACAATCAACAGACAGAAGTGTTGCCTCCCAGTTCGGGACACTTCTGCGGTACAGGACATTCGACCTCGGACCTTCGGCTGATTATCCTCCAAGGCACGGTGGGCACAGTGGTTAGCACTGCTGCCTCACAGCGCCAGGGACCTGGGTTCAATTCCCGCCTCAGGCGACTGACTGTGTGGAGTTTGCACATTCTCTCCGTGTCTGTGTGGGTTTCCTCCGGGTGCTCCAGTTTCCTCCCACAGTCCAAAGATGTGCGGGTCAGGTGAATCGGCCATGCTAAATTGCCCGTAGTGTTAGGTAAGGGGTATATGTAGGGGTATGGGTGGGTTGCGCTTCGGCGGGTCGGTGTGGACTTGTTGGGCCGAAGGGCCTGTTTCCACACTGTAAGTAATCTAATCAAAAGGCAGACTTCAGGACAGGCAACAGCGAAAAGTGGCCAAACAGGGGCTGATAGCTAAGTTTGGTACCCATAGGGAGGGCCTCAACCGGGCCCTTGGGTTCATGTCATACTACAGGCGACCACCAGTGCACTATATACACACACAGACACACTTACACACACACACACACACACACACACACACAGTCACTCCTATATACACACATACACACGGACACACATATACACAGACATGCACACAGACACTCGCGCACACCCTTACAGACACACACACTCCATACTCACACATGCATCCTCTCAGAGACTGAGACCACTCTACACTCATGCAGGCACATATACCCTCTCTCTCACAGACACTCGCAAACCCCCACCCAGACACAGACACACTACCACACTCACACATGCACCCCCTCACTGAATTAAGACACTCTGCAATCACTACACACACATGTACACTCTCACTCACACTTACAACCCCCAAGCCAGACAGACATACACACAGACAGACACAAAGACCCATATGCGCACATACATTTTGTGGGGTGAATTTGTACTTGCAGAGTTACATTGTACTTTACTCAAAAACAGTAAAACTCTGTTATCTGACTTTTTAGGTTAGAATCGATCTAAAATCATGGCATGGACAGAGAACACAGGGCGCTAACACCTTCGACATATTGTGTAACTAACCCACTTGTTACAGTTAACCTGAGAATGCAACTTAAAATAAAAGGTTTTTTGATTTACACACGGAAGAAGCTAAACTATCATGGTATTCGAACAGATGAAAGACTCAACAGACAATCAAGGTAATTTTCAATGTGTAGTTTCAGTTACATCATACTGTAATTTTTTGCTATAAATACTGTGCCTTACAATTTTGTCCCCCACAATCACCTGAAGAAGGTGCGGTTCTCTGAAAGCTAATGTGCTTCCAATTAAACCTGTTGGACTATAAACTGGCGTTGTGTGATTTTTAACTGTGGACACCCCAGTCCAACACCGGCATCTCCAAATCATGATTACTGTGAAGTGGAATTGTATTAATCGTTCTCCAGCACTCTGGCACCTCCCCTATGGTCAGATTCTAAATAAAATTAATGTTAGAGGTCATCTCGCCACGTTATTCATGCTCTTCTCAAGCATTATTGTGAGATTTTCTCTAGAGTTATGCATGTAGAGTAGAAAAGGACAATGATTTTAAACAATGCTGTGTATTACCCTAGAGAGCTGAGACTGCTCTAAACTGGACGGGAACCTTTCAGCAGCCTGGTAATGTTTCTGCTGCCTCTGTACAGGATCTTAGTGAGATCACATTGGAGTAGTGTGTAAAGAATTTTTCTACTCAATGAAGAAAGTGCATTGTTATGTTGGAAGGAGCTCAGAGATAGTTCCCTCAACTGATTCCTGCAAATAAGGTGTCTAAGGATGGAGAGATAGCAGGAAAGTGGAACAGAGGCCGCGATAACATCAAGCATGATTGTATTCAATGGCGGAGCTGGTTCGAGGGGTTGGATTCCTGACTGATGCTCCTCGTCCACACTCAGCCTTTTGACCGTGTTACACAGTATAGAGGGAGGACTGTCTATCAAACAGGAAGCAGGCTCTCTGGATAAGTCAGTCTTAATCAGTTTGTCAGAACGTCACCAGTGGAGTCACACAGTGACCAGTGCGGGTACCTCAACTATTTACAATCTACATCAATGATCAGGAGGTTGGAACAGATATCCAGATACTGAGTTTGGTGATGTCGCTTGGATAAGCAAGAGATTAAATTATCAAGAGAGGGTGGAGTGTCTGCAAATAGATACAGAAAGTTCAAGGCAATGGATAATAATTTGGAAGGAGCAATACAACATAATATAACATAATTTCATTTACAGGAATAATGGAAGGCAGTATGTTACTGAAATGGAGAGGGATTACAGGGTTTAATGATACTGTGTACTGGGGGGTTCACTCAGACCCGTTCAGACATGGGAGATGTGCTCCATCCCTGATTATCTGCTCCTTGACATTCCAAGTGACCACATTGCTCTCCGTTCACATAGAATATTTTGTTGTGGTTGGTTGGTGGTGGGGATGGTGTTTTGAAACGTGTATCAAGGGGACGGCCTTTATCCAAGATATATTCATTCCTTTCTACAAGGAGACCCGTAGAAGATGGGAATGGCTGCCTGCTTCTGAATGAAGGAGCTATGGCTGCTTTCAGGACAGGAGTATTCACCAACATAATGTATTGTGCATGGACACACTGTAACATTAATCGAGTGAGAGCTCCTTCAGTTCCTCTACCTCTCCCCATGTAATGGCTGCTCTGCAGATTCCATGTACACCTTCAGGAATCCCACTATACTGGGAAAATAAGGATACACCTGGCAGCTTCCCGCTGAGGGAGAAGCAATGTATTGACCTCATCCACCATATACATCCTCCATCACTGAATGGTGACATTGATGTTGAGATACTGGGAGATGATGGACATGTCACTGACTCCGGCCTGGAAAGTTTCGGATCACAGAAGCTGAATGAAACTG
Organism: Hemiscyllium ocellatum; assembly: GCF_020745735.1. Classification (NCBI taxonomy): domain Eukaryota; kingdom Metazoa; phylum Chordata; class Chondrichthyes; order Orectolobiformes; family Hemiscylliidae; genus Hemiscyllium; species Hemiscyllium ocellatum. The sequence goes on from NW_026868249.1 coordinate 15,533, forward strand.
TGACCCTAATAGCCACCGGCAGCACCGTCTTCCCCCTGGCGTGAAGCTGCAGGTCATGTTGAAGAAGGTGACACCGCTCTGTGACCAGCTCCTTGTTCAGTCCAGATCCCCTCACACTCTGCTCCTGGGTTAAGTGTGGCTTGGGAAGCTGTTCCTGGAAAACCCGGGGTTGATACAGCAGATCCCTTTCCCTACACACACTCACTCCGTGGTTTCAGAGCTTTTCCTGTCTGCAGCCTCTGCTCCATTTGGTGTTCATGTTACACACCCAGATGCTGTTACCATAGTCCCCATGCTCCATCCAAAGTTGGGTCACCAAATCCTCCGGTCTCACTGAATGTCTGAGGCAGCTCACAGCACAAGCCCCAGCAAACCATCCCCAGCAACTCCACTAACGTTTCAACAACAGGAATCAGTCAGAAACCCCTCGGCTACAAATATTGTGGACCAGACCAGATCCCCGCAAAATATTTTAAGAAGGCCACTTAGAGCCAAACCATTCCTTATTTGAAAGAGAGATGTGAAGTGTATTTTCCAGATATGTTGTGACTGGTCAAAGCACTCAACATTAAGCCAAGTATAATCTATTCAAATGCTTTAGTTAAAATACAATCAAAGAAAATTTTGGGAGAGCTTATATGTTGGTACACTTACACAAACAATAGATACCTTACCTTCTTGGTATACACTGCGTGGCACAAAGATCAATTCAAATACAGATTCTTACAAGCAGTTTTTTGATCCAGGAAAAATCAACATCAACAAACACCTCAGAGAGAAAAGCAGCTGGGGATCATGTATTCAAACTTCGAACCCTTCTGGGATCTCCAACAGCTTCTGAATGCTGCAGCTAAAAACAAAATGAGTAACCCTGCTCTGGGAGAGCTGGCCACTGCCCTTCCATTGTTACCACCGTTTTAATAAAACCTAAAGGCCTCCTCAGTTATTTACTTAAACTGTTTTCAGACAGCAGTTCTGCACCTCTGCCTTTAAAACCTCTCTTAAAAAAAAACAAGTGAAAATAACCTTTTTATAGTGATAGTATCCTCACAACTCCACCTTTAATAAAATGATCTATTAATATACAAAGATGGATTCATTTTAGACCTCCTAATCTTCCTCTATTCGTAGCAGGTAGAAAGCAGAATGAAGAAGGTGTTTGGGATGCTTTCCCTTATTGGTCATAGTATTAAGTACAGGAGTTGGGAGGTCGTGTTGCGGCTGGACAGGACATTGGTTAGGCCACTGTTGGAATATTGCATGCAATTCTGGTCTCCTTCCTATCGAAAAGATGTTGGGAAACTTGAAAAGGTTTAGAAAAGATTTACAAGGATGTTGCCAGGACTAGAGGATTTGAGCTACAGGGAGAGGCTGAACCGGCTGGAGCTAATTTCCCTGGAGAGTCGGAGGCTGAGGGGTGACCTTATAAATGTTCACTAAATTATGAGGGGCATGGATAGGATAAATAGGCAAAGTCTTTCCCTGGGGACGGGGAGTCCAGAACTAGAGGGCATAGGTTTAAGGTGAGAGGGGAAAGATATCAAAGAGACCTAAGGGGCAACCTTTTTCACGCAGAGGGTGATACGTGTATGGAATGAGCTGCCAGAGGACTTGGTGGAGGCTGATACAATTGCAACATTTAAGAGGCATTTGGATGGGTATATGAATAGGAAGAGTTTGGAGGGATATGGGCCGGGTGCTGACAGGTGGGAGGAGATTGGGTTGGGATATCTGGGGGTATGGACGGGTTGGACTAAAGTGTCTGCTTCTATGCTGTACATCTCTATGACTCTGTGATTCTATGACTGCAATGCATATATATATATATATATATATATATATAATATTGACTCTGTGCATATAAATGTTTACAACGAGATTCGAATTCAGTCATTTTACTCCTGCCACAGAATGCCTTTGTCTTTCTTCATCCACGTCTCCAGACTGTGTCAAAACTTAGTTTTCTCGCCCGGTCACCTGTATAATTACAAATTGTTCGGCAGCAATAATAAGCTCAATCGAAACAGACTGGTATTTTTTCACCTGAATGCCCCCAAAGTTTTCAGGGGTCACGATCAGTGATAAAGATTTATCTCATGTATGTTATTCGCAATTTAAATGCTGAAATGTTGTAACGCCAACACCAAGCTCAAGGCTTCCTTCCCCATTGTGGAATAAATCTGTTGATGTTTGCCCTGGACACTCCAACCACACGGTACATAATGGAGCACTCCTCATCTCTCCAATAGTCCCTCTCAATGACCTAACTCCTCATGTCTCAGCATAAAAGAATTACATGCTTCTGTACCTCTTAATGCTATAATCTCTTTACCTGCTACTCCTGGCCTACGCCGGTAAACCTTACTCTCACAGGAATATGTTTGAAGAAGATCTCACACGTTCTTCTTCATCTCTCACAGAAACCAAACTTTGATTTCTGAACCCAATCATATCATCAGCCATTTCAGTTTCTAACCTTGCCATTGTAACTCTCTGCTCTTCCACACGAGTTCTCACGACTGCAGGAAGTGAATTGTTGAACTTCCCCAAAATAAGAATCTCTCTAAGAGTGCCATAGCCTTTGCTCTGTTTTTAATACTAATACCCACCTTTCAAAATTACTTTGTTTGATTCTTTCAAATTCAATGTACACTTAACGAGGGAGTTTTTTTTAGATTCCAGAAACGCTGTCTGTAGCTTCTGGCCCAAGTTCATATGCCCTTCAGGTGGCTTTCTTCACCTCCTTATACTGGCCAGATACCTCCTCCGATATGGATGCAAATACCTACCAGCTCTGAGTGGATCAACTAAATCCACATGGTCACTGATCACTGCATTTATTTAGCCACATTCTCAAATGAAATTAAAAAGGCTTCTCCATCATTCTCATCAAATTTAGACAATGCCTGGGCATATGTAAACAGAACCCCATCAGGCTTTTGGCTACTAAAGGATCGCTCATCCTTACTATCCTCCTCATCCAACCTCCCGGCTGCCTTCATCTCCACCTTCTATGTCAACTTTCCTCTCGAATTGTTAACTTTTGTCGTTGAAAATCTCTGGTTTTCTTCTCTCTCTTTCTCTCTTTCTTCTTCATTTCCTTTTCTTTTATTTCTACTTCTCATTTTAATTTAAATGGTTTCAATTCCTTCTCATGTTCAAGGCGCCTCATTTCAAATTGAATTCCAGCCATTTCCAAAGAGTCTGATGGTGGTTCCACCAAATGTAATTGCTGAGCTATCGCTGTAATTATCTCTCATTTTCTCACAGACAAACACAACCCCAACTCCAGCTTGTCTGTCAATTCCTACAGCTTTGCCTTCATTACCTTTTGTAAAACCCCCAACTTCACTTCTTCCACACCCAGAGAACTCTCAGTGACTGAAAGAATCTTTATACACAAAACACGTTTTAAACCAACCGAATTCAACATCCGCAACAACTACTATATGTGACTTTTGAACCCAATAGTCTCCGTTGCATACTCTCCAGTGTCTGCATGAGAGTATTCTGGATGCTCTGGTTTCCTCCCACAATCTAAAGATGTGCATATCAGGTGAATTGGCCATGCTAAATTGTTTGTGGTTTTCAGGGATGTGTGGGTTAGATGCCTTAGTTGGGAAAAATGTGTAATAATAGGGTAAAGGAATGTTTCTGGGTAGGTCACTCCTCGGAGGGTCAGGGTGGACTTGTGGGGTCAAATGGCCTGTTTTCACATTGTAGGGATTGTAATTGTAAACCCAATTTGGTATTATCGATTTAGAACCAGACAAGAAACCCCAGTTTGCTATAGACCAACCAGACTGCCTCAAACTATTTCAAGAAAGTCGCTTGGATGCCAACATTTTCTTATTTTAAAGGCAGATGCGAAGTGGGAGTTCCAGATATGATGCTACTAGCCAAACCACTCACCATTAATTAAAACACAATATATTTAAACACTCTAATGAAAATCCATACAAAATGAAGAGGATTTGAGAATAACTTAACTATTGGAAACCTTAACCGAACAATGGATACAAAACCGTCTACAAATGAACTGTTCCAATATACTAACATCACCTAAACACACCCCATGGTAACAAGGAGCATTCAGACATGCAGTTCTCCAGTCCAGGAGGAAAGAGCATCAAGTGAAGCTTCAGAGAGAATAGCAGTTCGGGATAATTTACTAAAACTTCCAACCCTTCTGGGACACAAGCACCTGGTGACTTACAGCTACAAGGAAAAAAACTAGAAAGCCTGGTCTATGCGACCTGGCCATTGTTACTACTATTTATTAAAAACCCAAAAACCCTAAAAGTTATTTACTTGAGATGTTTACAGTAGGCAGTTTGGACTTTAAGATCTCTTGTTAAAAAAATTAAGATAACCATTTTTTAAAAAAAGTGACAACATTGTCAGACAATTTAGATGCCTGGTCCTTTAGTCAATGGGCTTCACCGTATTACTGATCCCAAGGCCACCTGAGTTGGCAAACACAGGTACACTCCAAGTTACATGGATGTTTCGCATAACTTCTGAAACACGCCTGTCCATGAGCCATCACATGGGACATACCGGGAAGTGAAAAACAGCCCGACACACACCATTTCACTGTTTCTGAGCTACAAAATATAGCCAAAACCCAAGGCCAGGGAAAGATACTGAGGGACAGAGATTCACAGTAAAGACAGAAACAGACAGTTAATTAACTGGAAGGAGGTTGTGGAAATATGGGGAAAAAGACAGCAGTGGGACTAACTGGAGAAGTGAGATCTTCAAGAGTAAAATTACAAGAATTAGAACATTGAATAAAGGCATTGTCAGATCAGCTAACATGTTATATTAAATTCTGAATTTGCTTCACAGAACACCACAAACAACATAAACTGGGACAAGATGACAGCCCAGCATGGAGAGCTGTGCAGACCATGCGAGTGTGTTGCCCAGTAAACTGCACTATCTGCCGAGCATGGAGAGCATGTGCTAACTATACTCGCATCAGATTACTGTTTCCAATGAGAGTGCAAGTGTGTGCGTGATTGGCATGGTTGAATGAGAAACTCATTGAGAAGGCTCGCACATGGAGGAAACTATTTTAATTACAAACAACTGGCAGGCTTTTGGATAATCGACAGAGAGAGAACGAGAGAATTTTCATGGACAGATGAGGTAACGTGTTTGAAAATGTTCAAATAAAGGCATTGCCATGAAAATAGCAATATATATCGGTGTGCACATGAATGACAGATGGATGGGAGGTTGGTGTGAGTTCGAATCAGATTTGCTTCAACAGGTTTGAAGCCAGCAGCGTCAGCAGCAGATTATTAACTTCATTAAGATTGTATTTTATAACTCAAGTTTCAAACAGGAGATGGAATAAGCCAGTGAGATACATCGCGGAGTGGTGAGTATTTCAAGTTAGAAATGGACAATGCATGGTGTCAGGAATGAGCTCATGATCAAATGGATCTCCCACAGTTATGACTCATCTGCTTCAGCCGCAGATATTGGCCAGGTATGGGATGGAAACACTGGAAGGAAGTGGAGTTTGTAACCAGAACAGTAGACAGTGACGTCCATGCTCTTAATATTTAAATAACAAAGGCAAAGATACAATAAATTGTAGTTCGCAGCTGAAACTGAGTAGGTCAACATCGAGACCCATGAGTAACAGTGCCGGAGCCGAGAGAGGCAGTAATTAAACACTTTCATTGAGGTAGTTAGTAGTGGTCTGTAGAGTAAATATCTGGATTCAGAGTTTCAACAGGAACAATAATAGTGACAACAAGTGTAGACTATATGAAAGAACAGTAATACAGTCATAACTTGTTTATAGAAAAAAAAGGACAGTGACACTTACCAGGAACACCAACGACAGACAGGAAGGGATAATAAAAATATTGAATAATGCGAAGAGCGTAATAGATCCGCCATGATAATGGCGACCAATAATATGGAGAAAGATACCAAATATAATCGGATAAACTTCTGTCTATGGTTGGAACATGCCAGTCTAATGTTCCCAGATTCTGATACATTTTTGGAACATTCCAGTGTAATGTTCTCAGATTCTGATCCGTTGTTCGAACATTCCAGTCTAATGTTCTCAGATTCTGATCCATTGTTGAAACATTCCAATCTAATATTCTCAGATACTGATCTCTCCTCCCCCTCTCTTTGGATCTGCTGATCCCTGTCAGTGCTGTCGGTGATGGTCCCGCTCATGTTATGGGATAGCACAATAAAAGGCGCCCAATTACTATTAAAAGATGGAAACCCTCCACTGGGATAATTAGAATCCATGGAGATTGGCATTAATCACAGTCACTGAACAAATAGGATCAGTTAACCAGTTCCATACATCACTTTTCATATCACTATAAAAGGGAACATTTACTGGTTTTGGAAGGAATGGATGAGGGTTGCTGACAGACGGACCATAAATCTTTCAATTTTTATTTCTGTTTCCTTGCATACGAGATTATTAACAGAACACTGCATGGGTCTATATGTGTTCCACTCTGTTTATGAAAGGAAGCAGTTATAAAATAACACATCGGCTACATTTAAAAAAAACTTCGGGTGGGCAAGTTTCTAGATGCCTTAACCTACAGTATGATACTTATTGACCAGTGTGAGGCTACACCGGATTTTAAGTGCCCTGTTTTCAAATCCTTTTATACCTGGAGACAGACCACTGAGACTGCTGCTCAGCAATAGTCCGAAGCAATTCTGTCCCTATGGGCCTCTTACAGAAGGATAGGAGAAGGCCATTCAGTCCATATTAGCCTGTTGTGACTTGAAAAGGTGGAACTCTGGAATATTAGCACACTTTGACAACAAAATAATTCAAAAATAAAGTGATTTGTTGCTGCAGCTGTATGAGGTGTCACTGAGAGGGCACCTGGAGTTCATTGTTTCTGTAACTGAGAAGGGATGGACCTCCATCAGGTACAGTTTATTGGCTGCTTATAATCCAGGGGTTGATGTGTCATTTAATGTCTCGTAGCTGTTATACAGGGAAAGGAGGGTCCCATGCAGTCTCTTGATCCTGTAACAGAGGGGCAAGAAGTGTTTATTTAACATTTCAAGTCTGTTACGCATAAATATTACGTTTAAACTATTTATGGAATAGGAAAGACCTAATGTAGACAATAAAGTTCTAACTTTGAACAAGACCAAATTTGAAAGTGTTAGGTGAGCCCTGTGAAAGGCTGATTAGGATACCCTATTCACAGGTAAAGGGATGGTTGGAAAATGCAAGGCGATTAAAACTTGGTGTCAGAGAGTCCAGAGCCAACGTGATCCTATTAGTGAGATGGGCAAGGCTTGTGGGTGCAGGGGGTGCTGGATGGCTAGATATATTGATGCTTTGGTCAAGGTAAGGAAGAGGCATATGTCAGGTAAACAGAGCTGAGATCAAGTGGATCCCCAGAGGATTTTAAGGGCAGTAAGTGTATAGTCAATGGGGAAATCGGGCCAGAAAAATGGGAACACAAGTTGGCTTTAGGAATAGAGTTAATGAGGTATTGAAGAAATTCTACAAATCTTTTAATGGCAAAAGATTAACTAGGGAGAGAATAGGGCACCTTTAAGATAAGTAAGGCTATCTATATGTGGAACCACAAGAGATGGGAGGGATATGAAACGAGTATTTCTCCTCAGTATTTAATGTGGAGGGAGTTACAAGAGCGAGAGAATGAGGAAATGTATAGTGATATCTTGAAAAGTGTCTATATTACAAGGAGGTGTGTGACATTTTAAAACACATAAAGGTGAACAAATCCCTGGGACCTGATCAGTTATATCCCAGACGTTTGTGGGAAGCTACGAAAGAGATTGCTCTGCATTTTGCTGATATATTTGTATCATTGATTTCCACAGGGGAGGTGCCATGGTACTGGAGGGCTGCTAACGTAGTGTCATTATTTAAGAAAGGAAGGAAAAACCAGGTAATTATAGACTGGTGAGCCTGACGTCAATGGTGACTAAATGATTGGAGGGGGTTTTGAGGGAAAGGATGTATATGCATTTGGAAAGACAAGGACTGAAGAGGGCTTTGTACGTTGGAGATCACATCTCACTGACTCTGTGGAATGTTTTGAGGAAGTGATGAAGATGATTGATGAAGGCAGGACAGTGGATGTTGTCTTTATGGAATTCAGTATGAAAACCAAAATGTTCTACATGGTAGACTGGTTAGCAAGGTCAGACTGCCTGGGATCCAGGGAGAGTTCACCATTTAGATCCAACATTTTCTTGAATATTGGAGACAGGGCGTGACAGTGGGCATTTGTTCATTGAACTTGGAGACCTGTGACCAGTGGTATGCCACAAAGGTCAACAGTGAGTCCACTGGCTCTTGTCACTTACACAAACCATTCGCATTTGAGTATCTGAAGTATGGTCAGTAAGCTTGTGGATAATTCCAAATTTGGTGGTGTAGTTGACAGTGAAAAATGATATCTCCGAACAGAGAGAAAGTTGATTAGGTGAGCTGAGAGGTGGCGGATGGAGTTAAATTTAGATAAATGCGAGTGTTGCATTTTAGCAAGACAAATCAGGGCAAGATATGTAGGTAGGGTTCTGTCGAAAGTTGCCACTCAAATAGAACTCCATTGAAATTATAGAATTCCTCCAGTGACGAAACAGGCTATTCGGCCCATCAAGGCCACACCGACCCTCTAAACAGTATCCTACTGGAGAAACCCCTACCCTGTCCCTCTGAGTCTGCATTTCCCATGGCTATTCCACCTCGCCCACACATCCCTGGGTGCTTGTGGCAATTTAGCAGGGCCAATCTACACTTGCCGGTATATCTTTGTACTGTGGCAGGAAAACGTAGCACCCGGAGGAAACGCACGCAGACACGGGGAGAATGTGCAAACCCCACACAGGCAGTCATTCAAGGATAGAATTAAACCCAGATCGCTGTGCTCTGAGGTAGCACTCCAAGCTACTGAGCTACTGTGTCACCTGGTGGTGCAGGTTCTCCGTTCCTTGAAAGTGCCGTCACAGGTAGACAGCAGAGTGAAGAAGGCACTAAGTGACCTTCCCGTTATTGGTGCGTGTTTTGAGTCTCAGTGTTTGTATGACAAAATCTGTACAGGACATTGGTTTGGCTACTTTTGTGATATTGCCTTTAATTCTGGTCTCCCTGCTGTTGGAAAGATGTTGTCAAACTTGAAAGGGTGCAGAAGAGATTTAAAAGAACGTTGCAGGTGTTGGAGGGTTAGAATTACAGGGAGAGTTTGAATAGGCTGGGACTATCTTCAAGTGTTGAGGCTGAGGGGTGACACAGGAAGAGGATGCAGTCACTCAACTGCTCGAGACTGGGGCACAGGAACAGGAGGCAGTCACTCAACTGCTCGAGACTGGGACACAGAAACAGGAGGGAGTCACTCAACTGTTCGAGTCTGGGACACAGAAACAGGAGGGAGTCACTCAAATGCTCGAGACTAGGTCACAGGAACAGGAGGCAGTCACTCAACTGCTCGAGACTGGCTCACAGGAAGAGGAGGCAGTCACTCAACTGCTCGAGACTGGGACACAGGAACAGGAGGGAGTCACTCAACAGCTTGAGAATGGCACTGGGAAATCTGGAGTCTTGTGAGGCCCCAGGATCCTGTTACTCAGGAACAGCAGGAGGTGACTCACTCCCCACCAGCTTTGGGCACTGGCGGGGTGGGGGCGGCGGAGTTTGCCTGTTACAAAGGGAAATAGATGAATAAGTTGCATTCGTCGTCCACATAATCCTGCCCCACCATTTACTAAGAGCACGGCTGCTCTGATACTGATTCCCTCATTCCATTTTACGGAGACCCCCCTCTCTGCAGCCTCTGCTCCATTTGTTAGTCACGTTGCAGACCCAGATGCTGTAACAACAGTTATCATCACACATCCAGAGAGTCGGGTCTAATCAGATGAGTCAGGATTTGAAGGGTCCAGTCACAAGAATGAAAACACAAAATAAAGGCACTGCCAGATGTTTAGTTCTCTTATATTTGCAATCCAATTCACATAACCAGCCCATCCATTGTGCGTTCAGGATGGATCACTGTACAGATCCAGCTACCGTACTGCTGAATGCAACCCAGCAATGTCCAGAGTGGAATTCTGTGCAGCCCACACCAATGCTTGATCTATAATCCTGGGTTAAATGCCCAGCACGGGGAGCTGTGCAGACCGCACTGGTTCATCCATATATAAACCCAGATTGTTGCAATGTTCGGTAACACTGTGTTAGATCACTGCCCAGTGTGGGGAAACTTGTGGCCAATGCTGGCAGTGACAGGATGTGTAACTCCCATCCATTCACAGCTTTATATCTCCATTGCGCCTTGACAAAGGCTGCTCTGGGTGTGAAAATCACTGAAAGTGAGAGATGTAAATTGAAACAGTTTCAATATCAGTAGTTCTGATTCAGGTGCATACCCCTCCAGTGTTTAAAGATGAAGCAACTGAGATAATGTTGAGTGAGGTTTTGTGGATGGTGCAAAGAAGTAAGAGGGAGTTGCTGATGTTATAGTGGTTGCACTATAAGTCTCCAAATAATCAGTTGGAATTAGAGAAACAAATATGCAGGGAGACTGAGGAGACTTGCAGGAGCAAAAAGGAGGGCTCAGGTTCAGGTAGCTGGAATCAATGGAATCTCTGGAGAGAAAAAGAATGACTAGAGAGAAAATAGGACGTCTTAAAATCCAAAGTCGGCATTCATGTGTAAAACCACAACAGACGGCGAGGTCCTCAATTTTCCCTCTGTGTTTACCATAAAGAAAGACATGAAGATCTTTGACCTTTGGGGGGGTGAGGGGTGGAAGGGAGGTTAGTTGTCATATCTTGGTACCGTTAATATCATAGTAGAGGTGCTGTTGGACATATTGGAATGCAAAAATTCAGATAAATCTCTTGGTCCTGACCATATATATCCAAGAGCACTGCAAGAGGTGAGAGAAGACAGTTCAGGGGCCAAGGTCCCGGAAGATTGGGCAATAGCAAATGTTGTGCCCTTATTCAAGAAGGGCTGCAAAGAAAAACCTGGGAAGTATGCACCAGTAAGCTTCACATCTGTTTTCAGTAAACCACTTGAGAAAGTTCTGAGAGATAAGGTATGCATGCATTTGGAAAGACAGAGTTTAACTTGGAGCAGTCAGCATAGCTTTGTGCGTGGCAGATCATGCCTTACACATTTTGTTCGAGTTTTTTGAGGAAGTGACCAGAAAGGTTATCAAGGGCAGGGTGGTGGACATGTCTATACGGATTTCAGTCAGGCCTTTGATAAGGTTCCACATGGTAGGCCGCTCTGGAAGGTTAGATTGCATGGACTCCAAGGTAATCTGGCAAATTGGCGACACAATTAGCTTGACGTTATGAAGCCAATGGCTCTGGTGGAGGTATGCTTGTCAGACTGGAGACCTGTGACTAGTGGAGTGCCTCAGGGGTCGGTGCTGGGCCCATTGATGATCATATCAATGATCTGGACGATGGTGCACAACGATGGTGCAGGGTTAGTAAGTTTGCAGATGACACCAAAATAGGAGTGATCCAATGAGGAACATTACCAGAAATTGCAGCAATACCTTGATCGGAAGCAGAAGTGGGCTGAGAAATAGCATGTGGAGTGTAACATAGATAAGGGTGACGGCATGCATTTTGGAAAGTCAAATCCAGGTTGGAGTTTAATGATGAATGAGAGGGCCTTAAGGAGTGTAGTGGAATATAGGACATTAGAGATCAGGTGCACGGTTGTCTGAAATTTGACTCACAGATACACAGGACAGTGAAGAAGGCTGTTGGCACACTGGCCTACATCAGGGCATTGAGTATAGAAGTTGGGACGTTATGTTGCAATTATACAGGATATTGGTAAGGCTGCAGTTGGAGTATGGTGTTCAGTTTTGTTCACCTTGCTCTAGAAAGAATATTATTGAACAAGGAAGAGCGTAGAAGAAATTTCAGAGATGTTTCCTGGGCTAAAGGGTTTAAGTTATGGGGAGAAATTGGACAGTTAGAACTTATTTCTTTACAGCCTAGGAAACTGAACGGCTTCTTATAGAAGTGTATATAGTTCGTGAGAACATTTGTAGCTCGGGTGTTCGTTGTTGTGGTTCTGTTCACCGAGCTGGGAATTTGTGTTGCAGATGTTTCAGCGGACAGCTGGAACTGACAACTGGGAGCGGCAGATACAACCTACTATAAATGCTGGAGGAAACATCACAGAAGCTTCACATGAGGCTCCCAAGCACTGAGGATGTCACTTAGATATGGTCTCTCTAATGAGAGTTCTTTGGGACTCTATTCTATCAATGTTACCACTTTAATTTCTTGAAAATGTAATTCTATTGAAAAGAGATTTTTAATATTATAATAACCCAATAACAACACAACTCAAATAACTGAACAAAATTCAACGCACGTACATGTACATACAAAACAAGTTAAAAACACTAAATGGACAGAAGAAAAACAAACATAAACAATAAATAACGAATAAATAGTACAGCTCAGCATAACAATACAATAACTCTCGTTCTTATATGCATTTTTATGTTCATAATTATTCCTTGCTGGATATTAGATTCATTAGACAATATCATCATGGCTATATAAAAGCCCTTCTTAATGTCACAGATAAACCTGCATTGTGGTATTCCAAAAAGGGTTGCCATGTCTTATATAAATCTCTGTTTTTTTGATGCACCATACTGGTGAGAAAGTCCAAAGGGATATTCTCCATGAAGAACTTACGATGACACAACAGACCCGGGGTTTTCAGACATCCAACGCAACAGAACATGTTTCCTAACACAGAAAGTAAGGATATATTTTTTTCATCATGTGCATCTGCGTAAGGGACCATGGGCAGGCCCAGGAAAAGAAAAACCGGGTCCATCTCCAATTCAGTCCCCAATACCTACTCTATCACAGCTACCACAGTGCTCCAATATATATGAAGCCTGCAGCAGGACAATAAGCAATGAGTAAGAGTGCCTGTAGTCATTCTGCATTTACGACAGGCTGAAGATAATCCCACTTCGCATTTTGAGAGACAATCTGGGGTCAGATAGACCCTATGAAGAATTTTCAAATGCGTGGAATGGGTCCTATTACAGATCAAAATCCTTTGAGCATTTTCACAAATATCCTCCCAAGTCTCCGAAGTGTTCTGAATCCCCAACACTCTCTCGCAGGCATCACAAAGCTGCACAGTCTCGTCTGAGGGGACACACTCCAACTAGTGATAAAGAGTACTGACAGAGTGTATTCTCAGCAATAAGCATCCTCTTCTCTCTATCGGATCTGTAAGAATCTGGTAAAGCTGCATTTTTTAAAAATCAAATCTCTGATCCGGAAAAAAAAACAGAAGAAATCTTCAGTAGGTAGTCCATACTTATGAGTTATTTGATCAAATGATGTCATTCTTTCTCCCTCAAATAACACGTGGTGGCTCAGTAGTTAGCACTGTGGCCTCACAGCACCAGGATCCAAAGATGTGCAGTTAGATGAATTGGCTATTGATAAATCACCCATAGTGTTCAGGGATATGTAGGTTGGAGCTTTAGTCAGGGTAAATATAGGATGGTAGGGGAATGGGTCTGGATGGGTCGAAGTCGACTTGTTGGGCCCAAGGGCTTGTTTCCACACTGTAGGGATTCTATTAATTCTAAATCACTCAAGCAAGTTACACCCCTGGCTTCCCACAGTTTAAACATGGAATCCATTATCCCCGGTTGACAACTCGGTATACCAATTGTAGGGCTAAGAAACATGGTTTTGGCTGTATTGCCCTCGATCTGACGCATTGTCATTCATGTTTTAACAGTATTCATAATTATTGGGTTATGAGAATACTCCACAATGTCATTTTTTCTAAGATAAACAGACTAATAAGGGTTCACCTTCTCTGAGAGGGTTCAATATCTAACCATAGTGACGCTGAGTCCTCAGTGGCTCAGACACTAACATGGGATAATAAAGAGCTTAATTGATAGATTTTAATCTGGGAATCTACTCCCCACACTCTGTGGGGTTGTTGCAATTTGGTTAGCTTGATAAAGAGTCGCTTATAGTGCCAAATAAAAGAGCTAAACCAGCCATTAAATCTCCTAAATATCTGTCTGGGAAAGATCAAAGGAAGCATTCACATGCGGTATAGCAAATAAGGAAGGACATTCATTTGAAGAACAGCTATCCGACCTAGCCAGGATGTTGGAAGTGCCTCCCATCTTTGAAGGTCTTGTTTAATTTTGTCAAACAAATGGACATAGTTCACATTAAATAAATGATCAAAGATGGATGTAATGAATATACCGAAATAGGGAAACCACCGTCGTGACCATTTAAAAGGAAACCAGGGTTTGCCTTCAAAATCAGGTATTTCCCTGAGACCTCCCATAGGGATGGACACAAACTTTGTAAAATTAATCTTATAGCCCGAAAAGGTGATAAGCGAATTAATGCATTACATCACGTGAGCTGCCGAAACTGTGGGATTTGACAAAAACATAAGACCCTCATCTGCATACAACATAATCTTATGTTATGTCTATCTTACTTCTGGGGCAGGAATGTTGGGATAATATTCCCAATTGTGTAGGATGCCACCGAATCTAAGATTGTTGCAGGGATGGGAAAGAGATCAACCTCGTCTGCGGGTTAAAGGAGAAAATAAAATCCCTACTTTGAGGTATATCTGCCTCCAGACATCTACCAGCTCTACTTCTGCACACAAATCCACTAATTGCTTACATCATAACGCGGGTATTTGGGACATTTGGACACTCTGTCCACCGTGGGTCCATAAGACAGTTGAAATCTCCTTCTACAATTATGTGCCATGATGCAAGATAACTTAATTTGGAAAATGCATCTACCAGGATTTTAAGATTGTGCACGGGGGTCAATAATCATTCAAAATACTGTATTACATCCCATGGTTCAAGACTTTGGGGATGATGATCCTCCCGTGAGTGTCGAATGCAATCTACTAATTTAAATGGAAGATTCTTCTTCACTGGGATGGCTTCTCCCCTACTCCCTGTGTTAAAAGACGAGAAAAAAAACCCGATCAAACCGCCCTGCTTTAACGTCAAATGTTCCTTGCCATCAAGGTGCATCTCCTGCAATTGGACAGCATTCACCCTCTCTTTTTGAAGACTAGAAAGTGCATTTTTCCTCTTTACTGGCAGATGGTTCCCCTTAATGTTCCAGGTACAACATTTAAGCACATCATTATCCATAACTCATTGTAGCAACATTTCAACTCTCGAGTTTCACATCGAATTACACATCACTGATGATTAATGAAAAAAAAGACTCATTGAGCCTAAAAACGGTACCACCTAAAATACTAGAACTAAAAAGCTCTCAAAACTTTCCAAAGCTAAACACATAATAAAAAAAGAATGAAATAAAATCCAAAATGCCAATCACACTTGATTGGGGAATTTAGCACCTACTGGGGACGCTTACATATCTCAAAACTTTATCTTGTGCCCTCTACTAATATGGAATCCTGGAAATTAACAACAAAAATCGGGCTTGAACTGCCCTTTGGTTGGCACTTAGTCATCACAACTAGCTTTGTAACACCCTCCAGCTTGAGCTGCACCCCAGACACAAGCAAAGAAAGAGAAAAAGAGTAGTAATACTAACGAAGAAGTTAAAAGTGAGTACTCAACCCAGTCATGGCTATAATTTAATACTGGTTAATACCAGAAAAATCCAACAAAATCTCTTTAGGAGAAACATGATTATCTAAATATCCAGCTTACATTAAAATGTCCATAAAGTTTTCTCTTTCTCTGGAGAGTCACACGAGTTCGTGGATCCATTGAAATCAATACAGAGCACCGCTGGATACCGTAAGGAATACTGAATCCAGAGTTCCCTTACTCTTCTCTTGATCTCATCAAAAGATTTTCTTTCCTGAATCACCGCCGCTAAAAAGTCCTGAAAGAACGTAATCCTGGAGCTCTCGTGAATTAAACCCATCAGATCTTCCCCCGGGTTCTGAAAGCTTCCACCAGTCTTTGTTTGTCCCCATAACTATGTAATCGCGTAATGACAGGATGAAGGCGTTGGTCTGAGTCTGACTTCCGAGCTATAACCGATGAACTGTCTCACTCTTCACCCGTCCCTCCTCAGTTTCAAAGTGAAGGAATCACTGCAGCCAGTTCTTGAAAACACTCACCAGCTGATCACCTTCTGTCTCCTCCAGCAAACCGACAACGTGAATATTCTTCATCTTACCCCTGTTCTCGAGGTCGTCATCTTGGTCAGTTAAGGTGCAGACCTGTTTTTCAGGGGCGAGGATCCTCTCCTGAGAGTAATAGATCACGGTCTCTGTCGCTTCAGTTCGGCCCTTGGCATCGTCTGTTCCGTTTCCAAGGCTGTCAAGTTGCTGCTCATGTTTCTGGAGCACGGCTGAGAGCGGCTCTAGCCACGGCTGAACTGTTCATCAATCATGGCTTCAATCATTTCACGTAACTTGGTGAACTCAGTGACCAAGGCCTGGTGAGTAACTGGGTCCATGGAACGAGCAGAATGGGTTGCAGCTGCAGCCTCAGGCATGCTCGATGCTTCTGACGGGTGCACCACTTGTTGGGACTTACTCGATCCTTTCCCGTGTTTTGTCATTTCCCTTTGACAAAACGGGATTAGTAAGGATTCCATCGCTCTTTTAGTGTTGAAGTTTCAGTAAACGGCTGGGATGGGGTGTATTAGAGAACCACTTTGCCCGTGTGTTGATGCAGAGCCCAGCAGAGCAGACCTTCCGGATCGCCGCCATCTTATATTCCCCCATAACATTTTATCGATATTATCATTTCATTTTGCATTGTATTCCTGCAGGTTCTGAAGCCGTGTTATTTGATACCACTGTTTATATTTCCCCCCACCCTGCACATTGCTGCCCATTCCTCGATAATCCTTGATTGTGTTGTTATTTATGAACCTTCCGTCTGTGCCTCAAAAGAAAAATCCAATCTCTCTGCCTCCATTGCTCGTGGGAAAGAGTGTTCCAAAGACGCACAGCACTTTGAGAAAACAATTATAAACATTATCATCTGAGTGTGAGATTAGTTTTTTGTGTCTCCTTATTTGAGAAAAGGTATGATTACATTGGAAGCAATTCAGAGATATTTCATTTCACATATTCCTGGGGTGAACGGCTGATATTATAAAGGCTTTAAAAGGTTACTCTTGAAATGAGTGAAAAAAAAACATACGAGACCTTGAGGAGAGTGGATCAGGTATGTACCGACTGGGTGTTTGTATCGTCCAAATTTGTTGTCATTGTCATAGAACCTCTACAGTGTGGAGGCAGGACATTCCGTCCATTAAGTCCACACTGACCAAACAGCAAACAGTATCCCACCTAGACGTGACCCCAATCTTATCGATGTAACCCTGCATTTCCCATAGCTTATCCATCTAACCTACACTTCCCTGGGCACTATGGGCAATCCATTTTAAACTGCACATCTTTGGACTGTGGCAGGAAACTGGAGCACTGGGAGGACACCCACACAGGCATGGGGAGAATGTTCCACCTCCACATAGAGGGTCGCCCGAGGTTGGAATTGAACCCAGCTCCTTGGTGATGTGAGGCAGCAGTGCTGCCCACAGATCCACCATATTCATCTGTTAGTTCTGTTAGTAACTTGTGGCTGACTAAAGAAATTTGCCTGACTTGTTCTTGTTACTGAACCTAACCCAGTCTGAGACCATTATCATCGGCCATATCACCAACCTGGTTACATTTAAAATTTGTTGTGAGCAGTGGAGGAGTGGGACTAAAAAAGGAAAGAGTGACACCCTCCATCCTCAGTCACAACTGGAGTGAGAAAAAAGCCACAAAGTGGGAATTCATTCACGTGGGAATCCTGTTTCCCAGAAGTTTGGGATGGCTGACTCTTTACCTTATATCGAGGCTGGCTTTGTCTGATTGTCTGCAGACAGGTGAATCAGGGATAATGGTGCATGGAGAGAGAAGTGCAGCTGGGACTACAATGAGATGAGTCATGGCATGCTATACTGGTGGAGTAGAGTCAAAGGGCCGAATGGTCCCCTCGTGTCCCTCAGTCCTATGTTCTCATGTTCCATTCGGTCCTTCGGATCTGCTATATAGCGGCAGATCAAGGCCACTCCGATGGTTAGGTGCAGTTTTGGAAATGGACTTGGAAAACCGAGGCTGGGTCAGGAAGTGACACTCACCCCCAATCCCTGTTTCCAGGCTTCCACTCTGCACAACGTCTGCTCCAGATGTGGGTCGTATTACAGACCCAGATTTACTGTGAACAAAGCCCCCATAATTCACTCAGGGTTAATTCAAACAAATCCTCTGCTCACCCGAATGTAGCATTACACAACACAACTTCTGGGCTAATAACCAGTTACTTTGCAAAAGCATAACATGTGAAATTAAAAAGTAGGAACAAGAGTAGTCTATTCGGCCCCTCAAGCTTGCCTTGTCATTTAATAAGAACATGGCTGATCTACTCCAGTGCTCGACTCCACTTTCTTGCTGACTCCTTGTATCCATCCACACCTCTCTGGGTCAGGGAATTCCCGACATTCACTACCTTCTGAGAGAAGACAGCACTTTGCAACTCAGATTGAAATCGATGTTCCATATTCGGTATCTATGTCCTCGAGTTCGAGACTCCACCCAGGAATGGTAAAAACTTCTCAACATCTCCCACGTCAACCCCTCTCTGTGTCTTGTATTTTTCAGCAGAACCACTCCTCATTCATTTAAACCTCAATGAATAATCGCCTCACCATTTTAGAGATTCTCAATAACTCAAACCTTTCATACTAGGAACCCGTCTTTTGAACCAACCTAGTTACTTGCTGCATCAGCGTGCTGACTTTATGTTTCATACACTGGAAGAATCCCATCCCTTTGTACTGCTCCTTTTCTGAAAGTCCTCTCCATTAAATAACAGCCTGCCTTTTGGTTCTCAGTGTCATCCACAAACTCGGATGTATGTTGCACTCAACTCCCTCCTTCTGTCTATCAGTATAGATTGTAAAGAACTGATGCCATCGGACTCATAGCTGTGGTACTCCAGCAGATACAAATATATCATGAAGATTCATTAATCCTGACTCTCCGATTTCTATGTGCTAACCAATCATCATCCCATATTAATACATTATCCATCATCCTACGAGCTTCTGTCTTGTGTAAGAACTTTTATTTTGTAATACCTTGTGGAAAAACTCTGGAAAGCCTGGTGTCTACCAGATCCCCTTTATCAAGTCCGCTTGTTACATTCTCAGGCCTCTCCAGAAATACTTTGCGTAATTTTACAGGGCAAAGTATAATTTACCTTTCATAAAACCACTCGGACCCTGCATGAAGCTTTTCTAAATGTAGATGCTGGCCGAGTTTTCCAAATTAAGATCGTCCCACCTGCTTTCATTTGGCCTTTATGCGTCTAACTCTTTCCCATTCATATGTTTGTCCAAATGAGTTTTAAATGTTGCAGCTGTACTGGCATCTACCACTCTTCCTCTGACAGCTCGTTCCATACCCAACCAACCTCTGTGTAAAAAAAGTCGCCCCTTCGTTCCTTTTAAATCTTTCCTCTTTCACCTTTAACCTATGCCTTCTATGGCTGAACTCCCCCATGCCGTTGGAAAGATCTTGGCTATTCACCCTATCCATATATCTCATGATTTTACCACCCAACCTCCCACACTCCATCTGATACTAACTTCAAGAACAAGCATTTAAAGATAAGCACTGCAAATTTGAAACAATATTAAACATGACAGGTAAACAATACTCAGCCCAAACTTCGTATGGTGATTTGTTTTTTCTCCATATTACAACACTAAGGCAGCATGAAATGCTTACCAGTGCCAGTAAGACGTCAAGTACCTCGATTCCTTTGTCTAACGTGGACGATGATCTCGTCAGTGAAAACGTATCTATGGCCAGATCTATATAATGCCAAATAGTCAACATTCTCCCTCCTGGTCTATCTATGACATTGTCTGGTTGTGTCTTCTTTATCTTGCACTCAATAGAGAGAACCCCTTTCCCCTCATTCACACCTTAATTTAAACACATTTTACGTCATCCACTCGTTCACCCGTGCTAAAAGCCACGTTTATCTTTACCACACCCTCTTTTCCCTGTCACCCATCCTCCACATCTGACAAGGGATTAAAAATCCCATTTTCCAGTTCTTTTCAGTAGAGAAGAAGTGTCACATTTGGCTTAAAATGCTAACGCTTTTTCTCTGTCTCTGCAGATGTTGACAGACCTGCTGAGTTTCTCCTGAATGAATAGGCATAGAACAAAATTTCAACTAAACAAATAATTATGGATACTGTAAATAAAAATACAAAAATTGCTGAAGAAACTGGGAGCTTTGTAAAGGGTCACTGGACCTGAAAGTTTAACTCTGCATTCACTCCAGAAGATGCTGCAACATTTTCAGTAGTTTCTTCAGCAATTTCTATTTTTGGAAAATTTCCAAAGAGGTCAATGATGCTCAAACATCCTGTCCAACATGGCGTGCCATACACTGGGACTGAACAATAATGCATGACCCTTACTCCCGCATTCAAATCCCCCTGAAATGAAGGTGAATACACCATTTATAGGGCGGCACGGTGGCACAGTGGTTAGCACTGCTGCCTCACAGCACCAGAGACGCGGGTTCAATTATCTGTGTGGAGTTTGCACATTCTCCCCATGTCTGCGTGGGTTTCCTCTGGGTGCCCCGGTTTCCTCCCACAGTCCAAAGATGTGCAGGTCAGGTGAATTGGCCATGCTAAATTGCCCGTAGTGTTAAGTAAGGTGCAAATGTAGGGGTATGGGTGGGTTGCGCTTCGGCGGGTCGGTGTGGACTTGTTGGGCCGAAGGACCTGTTTCCACACTGTAAGTAATCTAATCTAATTTATCAGCCTACCTGCTTTCTACACCTGCAATATTACTTTCACTGACTAGTGTACAGGGAGATACAGATCGTTTTCAATGTTATAGCTCCCCACTTGCAGGGTCTATATACTCTGGTCAGCGTGCCAATGACTTCTAGCTTCAGAGCTCACTGCCTGACATGGACTCGGAGGGCTGCACAGAAATAAAACAAAAATGCAGCTAAAGTTCCTTTATAGATCAACATTTTTCAACCACTCCCTTTTCAAATGATACGCTTCCATGCTATTGTTCCCATCAAAGTGCAAAACATCTCATCTCTCCCATTGCTCTCCATCTACCACGTATTTGCCCAATCTCTCCTCTTGTCTCAATCACCTTGGAGTCTTTTTCGCATCCTCCTCATCCACTCGCAAGCTGACATCGTTTAGTACTGTCAGCAGACTTGGGAATATTGCATTTGAGCCCATCAACCAAAGATATAATGTGTATTGAGAATATCTGGATGTCAAATCTCGATTCTTGTAATATTCTCTAAGCCTTCCATTAACAAAAAACATGGTTTTATTCTTACTCACTGTTTTCTGCCAGCTCTCCCATTCTAAAATAATGACCAAATATTAGCCCCAGTCCCACAGAATTCGAATTTGCACAAAAGGCTAGGGGCTTTCTCAAAAATCTTGCTGAGCTTCCAATCGTATTGCATCGATATCTTCTTCATAATGTTGCTAAAAGCCACTTTTCCAAATATAATTCCCATTTCATAAATCTCTGTTGACTTTGTCTGTGGCCATTAATTTCAGTCCAATAGTTTTCTCTAAAACTGTTTAGTTGCTAATTTAGTTGCTATTCCCTTTTTCTCACCAGACTAAAGTTCTCTAGCATTTCTGGGAAGTTGTCTTTGTTTTTTCCTTCTGTGAAGGCATAACTGAAGTATTTATTCCATAGTTCAGCTATTTCCCTGTCCTCAATTATCTGGTGTCAGACTGTAAGAACGCTGAAACTTTTTCTCTTAATTTTGCCATCGACATATTTTCAGAAGATATTACAAGTTCACTCTTTTATACTTTGATATATAATCTTCAGAAACCCATGAATTCCTATCTTAAGCCACTCAACGACTGACCTCCCTCATCCATACAATAACAGAAGCACAGTCTCTGTTCCATCAGAAGTACAGCACGGTCTACATTAGACCCACTTTCCGACACAAGAACCGTAGCTGTGAATTTTATGACATTTCAAATGCACAACCATGTATTTTCTAATGGTTTTGAGGTTACCATGACAACTTCCCTCTCAAGAAGTGCATTCCGAACCCCAACACGTTCTGGGTGAAAAACAGTCCTCAAATCCTCACTAAATCTTAAATCCTTCACTTTAAAAGTGGTGCCATTTGACTAAAAGGACCAGCTGCTGTCTATCCACCCTGTCCATGTCCCTCCTAATCTTATCCTTCTGATTCATGGACCCCTCAGCCTTCTCTGCTCCAACATAAAGAACCCGAACTTACCCAGCCTCTCTCCATAGCTGATATACTCCATCCCAGGGAACATCCTGGTGAATCTCCTCTGCACCCCCTCCAGTGCAATCACATCCTTCCTGTAATGTGGTTCCCATAACCAGCTTTCGAACCGCTGCTTCTTCACCAGGTCGTTGTGCGCTTTGATGAAGTGCCTCGAAAGCTAGTGCCGCTGAGTAAACCTTTTGGAATATAACCTGGTGTTATGCAATTTTTAGCTTTGTCCACCCCAGTCCAACACCAACACCTCCAAATCAGAATTAATAAGAGACACAGCACTGATCCCTGTGGCACACCATTAGACATGAGCCTCCAATCACACAAACAGCCTTCTTCCACCACCCTCTGTCTCCTACCACTAAAGTTGATTTGGGTGCAACTTGGCAAGTCACTAATGAGACCTACCTGTTCCGTGGTTTTTCTGTTCCACTGGATACACTTGGAGAATATCT
This sequence comes from Hemiscyllium ocellatum, assembly GCF_020745735.1. Taxonomy (NCBI): domain Eukaryota; kingdom Metazoa; phylum Chordata; class Chondrichthyes; order Orectolobiformes; family Hemiscylliidae; genus Hemiscyllium; species Hemiscyllium ocellatum. The sequence continues at coordinate 38,388 of NW_026868249.1, forward strand.
GGAGATTCTCCCTAATCTTGCCTGTCAGTAGGTTTCCATGCCCCTGTGTTAGTCAGTCTCCTCCAAGTGATGAATTCCCTCCTTATTGCAGCCTTAACTGGCCAGTCCCAGATCCTGCCATTATTTGCTTTCAATGTGGAATAGGCAGCGAGGGAAGCGTTCTGTTAATTTCCAAGTTGTCATTTTTTTTTTCTAATTTTCTCAATTTCACTGTGACCCACCTCTCATTCTTTGAAGCTCAAGCGAACACAGGCCGAGTTTCCTCATCAGGCAATCTCACCATCTGAGGGATTAGTCTGGAGAATGTCCATTGCACAATCTCTGTGTTTAATATATTCTTTCTGAGATTCGGTCACCAAAACTGTGCACAATACTCCAGGTACTGTCCCATCAACACACTGTGAAACTGCTTCAACATGTCTTTCCATCAATGTTCTGAATCTCTTAAATGAAGGCGAACCAAACTTTGACTTTCCACTTACATGTATTCCTCCAAATTTCCTTCACATTCATTGCATTTACGAACTCAGTGAGATCTTATAGAAACCCTTCCGAAAATCCAGTAAATATGACCTCTACTGTTTCCCCTTATCTAAGCTGTAAGAAACAACTTCAACCAATTCTGAAGTTTATCAAGTATGATTTCTCTATCAGAAATGTATACTGATTCTTTCCATTGTTGCTGTTAATTGCCAGATATCAAAAGTGTCATCCTGTGCAATAGATTCTATAAGTTTCCCTATAGATGTCAAGTTTGTTCGTCTGCAGTTCTTCACGCTATGTCTGTTTCTCTTCGTAGCTGTTTGGATCCCTTCCATTCATCAATAGTGCTTGGATCGCGTTTATCCACAATAGTTTCCGGTCTCTGCTGAATGTACAGGAAAATAAAACAAAGTCATCGACAGTGCAATTAACACGGCTATTGATGATTTATTTCTGACATTTTGATGGGAAGTACATCTGTTTCGTCAGACCTAGCAATGCTCAATCCAGCTCCATGTTCAAGTACTACCTTGTTACTGACATGAATTGACTCTATGTCTTTAGCTGCAGAAGTCCGATATGATCATTTGGTATTACTGGGGGATTTTCTGGATCTCCCTCCATGAAGACAGATGTAAAGTAACTGGTTCTTTTCATGACCATTTCCCTGTTCTCCACAATGACCTCTCCTCTCCCGATTACAAATTTCCACATTTGACCTTGCTTTTATTTTGTTTCATTTGAAATATAGGTCATAGACTGATGCAACCGTTGTGTTCCTTATCAGTTTCATGGCCTTCCTTTCCAGATCGTTAATTTCTGAGTATTCTCAGCTTTCCAGAATATCTGGAATTATTCTAAAGTTACTTCCTATGATTAATATATTTTATAATTTGTTATGTTAACCATCACTGAGTCACTTTCTCACGCATTCGTGTTTGTACCTGAAATAAATAGACGTATTTTTCAGACTTTGCAATATTTCTAAAAACTCCTGGTCCTGGCCAAATACATTCAGGAACACTGCAGGAGGACAGGTTGACAGAGAAGAAATTGTGGGAGCACTGCTTGCCTCTTTTCCATCATTGCTGGCCAACGAGTGAGGCCCTGGACGACTGGATGATAGTGTATGCTGAGCCCATATTCAAGAAAGGCTACAATAATAAACCTGGGAACTAAAGACCAGTAAACCTAAAATCTAGTAGATAGGTTACTTTAGAAGACTTAGAGAGATTGGATATAGCTGCGTTTGGAAATACAGGGTGTGATTCGGAGTAATTTAGAATTGTTCTGGAAAACACAGCAGGTCAGGCAGCATCCGAGGAGCAGGAAAATCGATGCTTCGGCAAAAGCCCTTCATCAAATTCAGCACGGCTTTGTGCATGGGAGATCATGACTTGTAAATGTGTTGGAGTTCTTTGAAGAAGTGAACAGCAACGTTGTGGATGTCCGGGTGGTATACGTAGTCTATATGGATTCCAGTAAGGCCTTCAGTAAGGTTCCAGATGGTACGCTGTTTTGGAAGGTTAGATCACGTGGAATTGAGGGGGAGCTGGCGACTTAGGTACAAATTGCCTTGATGGTAGGAGGCAGAGAGTAATACTGGAAGAATGCTGGTCAGACTGGAGGCCTGTGACTAGTAGAATGCCTCAGGGGTTGGTGCTGGGACCACTGCATATTACGTATATCTATGATTTTGATAAGAATGTACAGACATGGTTTGTAAATTTGAAGATGACACTAAAACAGGCGGCATCCATTTCAGAAATTACAGCAGTACTTTGATCAGCTGGGGAAGTCGGCTGAGAATTTGCAAATGGCTTTTAATATTGATCAGTGCAAGTTCTTGCATTTTAGAAAGTCAAATCAAGGTTGGAGTTTCATGATGAATGGTTGGGAGATAAGGAGTGTAGTGGAACAGAGGGACCTTGGGATTCAGCTGGAAGTTGGTTCAGAGGTAGACAGTGCAGTGAAGAAAGCTTTTGGCACAGTGGCCTTAATCAGTGTATATCATTGAGTTTCAAAATTAACGAGTTACGTTGCAGTTATACAGGATGCTGCTGAGGCCATATTGGTAGCGTTACGTTCAGTTTTGTTCACTTTGCTATAGGAAGGATGTCATTAAACTGGAAAGAATGCTGAAAAAAATATAAGGATGTTTCCAAGGACTCAATGGACTGGGGAGAGGTTGGACAAACTAGGACTTCTTACTTATGTGTGTATGACACTGAGGGAGGATCATATTGAAGTCTGTAAGATCATGGCAGGCATGAATAGAGTGAATGTGCACAGTTTTTTTTCCCCAGGGTTGGGCAATCACAAACTAGAGAGTGTCAGTTTAAGGTCAGAGGAGAAAGAATAAAAGGCAACCTGAGGAACAATCTTTTTACACACAGGGGCTGGTACGCATATGGAATGAGCTGCCAGGGGAAGTGATTGAGGCGGTTACATTAACAACCTTTAAAAGGCATTTGGATAAATCCACGGATAGGAAAGGATTAGAAGGAAACTGGGCAATGGCAGGGAGATGGGGTTAGTGTGGATCGAAATTTTGGTCGGAATAGATAGTTTGGGCTGAAGGGCCTGTCTCCATGCTGTCGGACTCTATGATTCTAACAACCATTGCTTGTCTCCCACTGAATGTTGTATTGTACTTTCCCAATTCACTGGAACTATCTTGAGCCTTTAGCCTCCAGGCTTCCATGATGTTAAACTAGAAAGTTCAAACATTCTATATTGTACGCAGACGCCTTGTAAAATGCACCTTATTAATGTTATTATTCCTTAAAAGCTGCTTCAGTACAAGGTTATTAATTCGTCATTCTGACCACACAATACCAAATCCAAAATAACCTTCTTTCTAATTTGCTTCACAACATACTCTTCAACCTATCTCATTTACATTCACGGAATTTATTTTTCACAACATGAGCAGTCACTTAGTTAATACAGTTCATATGCAACTTGAGACAATCCAATAAGATTGCAGTATCCACAATACTTGCCTATCTAATTTCCGAAGCATATGATGCTAAGATTTTCTGCTAGCTTTTGGTTTTGATATATAACATACCAATATTTGCTACTCCTTGTTATTTGTAAACATAAACTGATTCTGTGGAAGCTGAGGGAAAGGTCTGTGTCATTATTAGTGACAGATTTGGACAAGACATTCGGGGAGACTCACCTCGACGCTGAGATGATCTGAAGAAATGTCCTGCAATACAGGATAAGCATAGATATCCTCCCCACTCTGTCAGGATAAGAGTTACCGTATACTCTCTGCTCACTCACACTCACCGTATATCTGTTATAGCACCTACTTCCGAACAAGGTTCACGCTCTCTTTCCAAGTAAGGCTCAGGCACTACCACTCTCACTACTGAATTCAGTAACTTTCTTGTTCACTTTCTCTGTCACCTACGCAATACCCCCCGCCTCCACACACACACTAATAATGCTATTTGGAATCAAAGCTGTCGACTGACTCATTCCAGACACCTCACAATTCTCCCAACTACACCAGCACGATCAACAGGGTAACCCATTCCCAATCTCTCTCCCACCCTCCCTTTCTCCCATTCCAGGAGGAAGAGCCTGGAGTAGGACAGAAAGGCAAAGGGTGGTGGAGTTCCCGATATCCATTCCCTCACCTCCTCCCCTTACCATGTGGGTAGGACACTGGTACAAGCCAGAGAGGACTGGGACTCCTCGTGTGGAAATTCTGAAACATCCACGTCCCACTGACCGATTAAGGAGCAATGTTCAGTGAAAGACAATTCTCACTTTAAACCCACTGGCAGTTCCAACGACAGTCCTTTCACATCCAAAAAATGACACTGATACCTCACTACACAGAGACACAGACACATAATAAACAGAAGTATTGGTAAACACCCCAATATACAAACACACACAATATTTACAGGGAGATAGGCATACACACAGGTAGAAACACACAAGACATATCCAGTCACATACAAATAGACACAAACACAGTTAACATAGAACATAGAACAGTACAGTACAGAACAGGCCCTTCAGCCCACGATGTTGTGCCGACCACTGATCCTCATGTATGCACCCTCAAATTTCTGTGAACATATGCATGTCCAGTCGTCTCTTAAATGTCCCCAATGACCTTTTTTTCACAACTGCTACAGGCAACGCATTCCATGCTCTCACAATTCTCTGTGTAAAGAACCCGCCTCTGACATTGCCTCGATGCTTTCCTCCAACCAGCTTAAAACTATGACCCCTCGTGTTCGTCATTTCTGCCCTGGGAAATAGTCTCTGGCTATCAACTCTATCTATGCCTCTCATTATCTTGAATCCCTCAATTAGGTCCCCTCTCCTCCTCCATTCTCCAATGAAAAAAGTCCGAGCTCAGTCAACTTCTCTTCACAAGATAGGCCCTCCAGTCCAGGCAACATCCTGGTAACCTCCTCTGAAACCTGTCAAAAGCATCCACATCTTTCCTATAATGGGGTGACCAGAACTGATTAAGAAACACATAGGCTGATACACAGACAGACATACGTAGACACACAAACACACAGATAACAAGCACATAGACATACACGTGTATATGTATGTATGTGTGTGTGTGTGTGTGTGTATATATATATATGTGTATATATATATGTGTGTGTGTATATATATATATATATACACACTCTCTCTCTCTCTCACACACACACACACATACAGACGCGCACACACTAGCACACACAGACAGACACACAGAGGAACAGAAACAAGTGTCATTAAGATGCAAATCGATATGCTTCGGATTTGTAAGGGAATCAAGGATTCTAGGGAGAAGGCAGAAGAATGAGGTTGAGGTACATATAAGAAATTATTTAACGGAATTGTACACTCGATGGGCCGAATGGCCTCATTCTGCTCCTTGCTTTAATGTTCTTGTGATGTTGTGCTATCAGGTATTCTCTTTCTGAGACAGCAACAGAGGCTGGGTTTGATACATATTTGATTGGAAAGGGTCAGCGGGAATGTGGGGCAGGTTTGAAGTTCAGAATGCTTTCTGTTTATTCCTCATTATTGTGTCCTTATGTCTGAAAAGAAGTGGTGATTTGATGTTAGGTTAACACTGTTTAAAATAACGTGTGCCACAATGAAATAAGGACGTCCCTTTCCCTTTAGTGTTGTGCTATATGTGGTGTCCTCATCCTCAGGGAGCAGTGAAGACTCGGTTGTTGAAGATATTCAAGGCTGAGCTTGACTGATCTTTGCTGGACAGGAGGGACAATGTTTATTGGGAACAGACAGGAGAAGGACAATCGGATTAGTTATGAGTATTCTCAATGGTGCAGCCAAAAGGCCAACTGCTGCCCCTACCCCATGCGCTGTGCCATCAATCCACCCCTCGAGGTTATCACAGAGATATACTGCTGCACCTTCCCAATGTGTTGTTCCCTAATCCAGCCCTCGAGGCTGTTGTAGAGATATACTGCTGCCCCTACCCCATGTGTTTTTGCTCAATCCACATCTCGATGCTGTTACAAGGTAGGGGACCACCCCTTTCAATCAGGCAGGATCGTTATAATGAAACGGTAGAAGACCGTTCTTCCCCTCGAAGGAGTTACACAGGAATAGAGAATGAAGTAACTCAGCTCGTTATGTACATTACACAACCCACGAGGAGGCCATTCAAACCACCTTAGGTGCTACGCAGGAAGGTGGAAACTTTCGCTAACGGGAAATAGAGAGTAGAGATAAATGTTTATTTTCAGGTTGCAAAGCTGTAACTTCTGTATTGCTGTAGAGATCACTGTGGGATCATCAATCACCAATAATCTGTATCAAAGATCTAGAGGAAGGAACCTGAATGGCGCGAAGCTCAATTAGCGCATCACCAAGATAATCATTCAAGATGTCGTCAAATGGAGGTACTGAGTCTGCAATCTGATACAGACAAGGAAGGTTAGTGAGCAAACCTTCAGCAGAAAGAACATAGGGTAAGTTGTCTATTGTGGCAGGAAGGATAAAACAATGGCGAACAATTTAAATGGAGAGAGATTGCAGAACTCTGTGATACAGGCCGTTTCCATGTTCCTGGGACATGAATCATATGAAGTCAGTCTGCAGATGCAGCAAGTGATTTGGAAAGTAAGTGGAATGATGCTGTTTCTGGCAAAGGTTATCACGTTTAATGAGGAATGTTTTACTGCATCAGAATGGGGCATTGCTGAGATAACATCGGATACATTGTGTGCAGTTTTGATTGCCTAAACTTAAAAAAATACATAATTCTTTCAGAAGCTTTTCATGGATGTTTCCCTTCACACATTCCTGGAAGGAAGGCCTTTTGTTATGGGCTTATCAGTTTTGATCTGAGATGAGAAATCTTCTTGAATCATACATGACTTGCTGAAAGGTGTTTCAGCTGGATGCATGTTTCCACTTGATAAGGAGTTTAAGTCTAGAGAATAATTTTAAGAATAAGATGCATTTTCTAATGAAAGGCACTGTGGACAACAACAGTGATGATGCACTTTCATATCGACCATTATCATCCATTCCAGAGAATGCTCCAGGAGAGCACACATGGCCCAGTTTGATGTTCAGTTGACATTATTGTTCAACACAGAGAGGGAGAAAAATGTTCCCTGCCTGAGAAGCAGAGCTGATTGATCTCTCTCTCTTACTTTGTCCACCTGATAGCAAAACGTGAGACCCGAAAAGCCCTGAGTTACCTTCACCACTTGTGAAGGATTCCTGGTCAGGACTCATTGGAATCTCTTCACTGCTGGAAGCAAAGGTAGTTCAGCCAAATCCAACTGTTCCACAAATAAATCCCAAGACCAGCAGCTTGTGTGAGCAGAATAATTTCAAAGGCAGAAGAACATTTTGGACATTCTATCTTTTGCTATTTGTTGTGAGTTCAACTTCCTGCATTTCACATTTTTCTCAAAAATGACCCAGTCTCAGTCCTATACAATTGGTCATAACACTAAACTGACAGGTCAAAACTCCATCTACCGCCTTTTAAAATACTTTCAGTGATGTAGCTCCTCTAGCTCTCGAGAAAAGATAATTCCTGACATTCCTGACATTCACTACCCTCTGTGAGAGGAAAAGACTCCTCACACAGACACCGTCACCTATTGCTATGAACAAGAGGGTAACACAGGGGCTCACCAAAGAGTGAATAGCCTTGATATCAAGGCAGTATTTGACTGAGAATGTCATCAGAAGCGCCATCTTATTTGAGCTTAATGAGAATCAGGTGTCCCTTCCCCACTGGCTGGGGTCTTTCAGAGCACAAAGGAAGATGCCTTTTATGGGGGCCCAAAATCTCAGTCCCAGGACATTCATTCAGGAGATCATCAGGGTAACTTCCTCAGAAAAACAACTTCAGCTGCTTCACCAATGTCTTTCCCCATCATTAGACCGGAGGTGGGGATGGTCACTGAGGGTTACACAATGTTCAGAACATTTTGTCTCCCATCAGCTCCTGATGCCGGACAGCATTCAGGCCTGTGCTGTTAAAGTGTCGGTCACATTCATATAACAGTGCTGTCAGACACAGTTAAAAGAGGAGCTTATTCAACATCTCAAGCTGGTTACATACAGAAATGTGGGAGCCATTCAGTCCATTAAAACTATTGAACAAGGAGAGGGACAGCCCATTCAATACTCCTGCTTGTTCCACAGGAAGAGAAGGGGTCTGGTCAGTACATCGAGCTGTTAAACAGGATCAGGTAGAGTCCACTCAGGCCCTTGAACCTGTTTCATGGGACCTGGAGGAGGCCATTCAGCCCACGAGATTGTTATACATGAACAGGAGGGTGTCACTGATGCTCCAATACAACAAACCAATGGAGCAGGGACTGCACTCATGGATGGCTGGACGAGGTTCCTCGTGGGTCCATTGCTGGTGGAACGTCTGCTACTTTAACGTGGTTTGCTGGCAGTGAGGAGGGAAGCCAGATGTTTTGTATCAAGTCTCAGAGAGGCATCTTCCATCCCTGAGTAGACAGACCCATGTTCTCCATGGAGGTAAGAAGATGATGGGAATAGTTAACAGTTTTGGAATGAAGGCATTGTGGCTGCTGTCAGGATTTTGGATAACGTGATGTTTAATGTAGGATCACACACCAAATGCACTATATTCAAAGTCTGACCCTCTCTCTCTATCGATATAGGGAGTGGGGGAGGGGGGAGGGGAACGTCCTCAGAAGCTCTTGTAACCCGAGTAAAATCAAGCCATGGATTTTATCACCATATCAATATCTGTTTAGAACATCATGAGAGACTGTCCATTCCCCTTAAGTTTCAATGCAATCGTTTTTCATTCTCTCACAGCGCTAAAGATTAATCTTCATTCAGCCCTCATTTTACCACCATCCCAGGGATTAGTCTGGTGAAAAACCTTTGCACTCTCTCTGTGGCAGGACGATTATTTCTTAAAAGGGAAAGAAAATCTGTCCACAATTTTCCAAGACTGCCTCAACAACACTCTCAGGTTTGATCACAATAATTCCTGTTCCTCACTGAGACATCTCCGTTTCTTTCCTGTGGCGTAAAAAGCCTTTCCTTCTCGCGACACTGCGACTGACGTGGAATTTAAAAGCTCCCTGCATCTATATGTGAGCATCAACACAGCCAACACCAGAGGTGCTATGGGAGATGAACATCACACTCAGAGAAAAGGCTAAGAAGAATGCACTTGAACTAACGAATAGTCACCCACCTGAATGGAAATGAGCTGTAGGAATATGGGAAACTGTTCTTCCCTCATAGGCCAGGCCAACATGTTATGCCTATCTTGAACTGAGTGGCTGGTTCAGCTGTTCCACAGGACAGTAAAGAGTAAAACACATTGCTGTGGATTTCCAGTCGCACAGAGACCTGATCAGGGAAGGATGACCCATTGCCTTCACTAAAGGACATGAGGCAAGCAGATGGGCTTTTTATACTTAATGATGGTGGTTTCACTTCAATGCCAACAATTTCATTCATATTAACAGATTATTATTCTGTGGCTCTAGATCTTGATTTAATGACTTGAGCACCATGAATTATCTTCCCGTCAGACAGTTTCTGTGCAGAGAACAAGTTAAACATTTCAAGTGCAATTATTTTGTGATTGACATGTGGTTAGAAGGGGCTTGAAGCAGGTTATTCCGGATTTAACAGAGGCTCAAATGATGGTTTACTCAGAAGGTGCACTGTGTCTGAGGAGGAGTTGGAGTATCATGATGGTGATATTGGACTGAATTAGAGAATGGGGAGGATATGGAGATATCGATCTGTGCAGGGCTAGAAGGATTATGAAGTTTTAGAGTTTCTCCTCGCATATTGGTGAGTCATTTGAAAGTAGTAATTTCCTCATTATAATTTCTAAGGAATGGGATTTTTCATTAGAGCTGAAAACAATGACTTCCACCTTTCCTAATTTCAATAACATGAACAACAATTCAGTTTAACCTGCTTTAATAGACAGTTAGAATGACTTACCAGGCACACCAACTATAGCGAGGATGGGATAGTAACCAGCTTGAATAACAATCAGTACATCATAGATCCTCCATACTAATGATACCCAAGGTTTGGAAAGCAAGTGAAGACTAGTGGAAAAAGTCCTGTCCATTGTTGGATCATTCCAGTCTAATGTTCTCAGATTCTGATATCTCCTCCCTGTCTCTCTGGCGCTGCTGATCCCTGTAAGTACTGTCAGCGATGTTCCCACTCATACTATGGGACAACACATTGAACTGAATCCTTAATTAATAAAAGAGGCAAGCCCTCCAGTGACACATTTAGGATCCACGGAGACTGATATCAATCACAGTCACTGAACAAATAGCTGCAGCCAACGCCTTTCAATTCAATATTATTTTATTACAGTACAAAATGATGATTAACATTTACACAGTCTGGATTAGATATGCGAGGGTGACTGAGGGAACGAATGTTGAGTATGGTAGATAATTGTGTGTAACCATTCAGTCTGCATTGGATATGAAATTAATGCCAGAGGCTTATAGGAACACCAACATGCGTCTCTGCTTATAAATGGAAACATAGACCCTGTAACTACTGCTGAGGCATGGCAATATCAATAAGAGATTGAGAGAACTTTTATAGGCCATGATGTGGAGACAATATGTACCTAAGTCAGCGTGGGGTTATAACAGACAGACGGCATTGATATGTTAACAGAGAATTATACCTAAGAGATAATGGGGACTCCAGATGTTGGAGAATTCCGTGTAGATAAAGCATGATAGTGGAGAAGGCACAGAAGGTCAGGCAGCATCCGAGGAGCAAGAGAATAAACGTTTCCGGCAGGGCCCTTCTTCAGAACTGCGAAGGTGCAAAGGGGCTGAGTATAAGTGGGTGGTGGGGGTGAGGCTGGGGGAAAGGTTGGTGTTGGTGGGCGAAGCTAGGAGGTGATAGTGATAGGTCAGTGGGGTGTTGGAGCAGATCGGTGGGAAGGAAGATGGACAGGTAGTTCCCACGAGAGGTCGGATCTGAGTCGTAGGGTTGGATTTGGGATCTGGGTCGTCAAGGGGAGATTTGAAAATTAGTGAGTCCAATGTTCATGCCGTGTGTTCGTCGGTTCCCGAGGCAGAAGATGAGGTGTTCCTGGTGACATCCTGGTATATCTCATCTGAACCCCTTTCAGCTTAATAATGTCCTTCCAATAACAGAACTTCACACAGTACTGCAGAAGAGGCTTCATCAATGTCCTGCACAATCTCAACATGACTTCTCAATTTCTAATCCCAAATGTCTGAGCAATGAAGTAGCCTTAAACAGCTTGTCTATAAGTGCCACAAACTTCTGTGAATTTGATCGGCACCTGTGGGTGCCTCTTTTCTACAACACTACCAACTCACTACTATTAATTGCATAAGCCCCCGCTTTTTATTTTACCAAAATGCAATACCTCGCATTTATCCAAGTTAGACTCAGTGAGTGATATTACTGCCCCTTCACCCTCCTGCTTCAGGTTTAAAAGACCCTCCCCTCTCCAGGAAGCCTACAAACACAGGCCTTGCGTTTCCCAAAGACCAAAAGCTTGATTTGCTTTGTGCAGGCAGAGGGAGGAGAGGGTAAGGAGAGGCTGGAAAGTAAACCGATGCCTTGTATCACATAATAATTTCAGGGATAGGGAAGCCACATGTCAGAGGTTGGAAATAGTGGCCAGTGTTTTTGGCCAGAAATTGTGCTCTTTCCTCATCCATAGGAGGAAAAGTCTCTGACTATTCACTCTCTCTGTGCCTCTATCATCTTATTCACCTCCACAAAGTCGCCCCGCCCCCTTCTTCACTCCAATGAGAAAAGCCTTAGCTCCCTCAATCTTTCTTCATGAGAAATTCCCTCCATTCCAGGCAGCATCCTGGTAAATCTCCTGTGTACGCGCTCTAAAACTTGCACATCCTTCCGGTAAACAGGGGACCAGAACTGAACACAATATTCCAAGTTTGGTCTCACCAGGATGCTATAAAGATGCAGTAAAACCTCACGGCTCTTACAGTCAATCCCCTTGCTAAGGCAAGTCAACACAACGTATGCCTTGTTAACAACACTACCAACGTGCGTGGCGATTTTGAGGCATTTATGGACACAGACCCCATGATCTGGCTACAGGGATGGTGCAGGAGGGAGGGATTCCGGTTTCTGGATAACTGGGGTCCTTTCTGGGGAAGGTGGGACCTCTATAAAAAGGATGGTCTACACTTGAACCTGAGGGGCACCAGTATCCTTGGGGGGAGGTTTGCTAGTGCTCTTTGGGAGGGTTTAAACTAACTCCGCGGGGGCATGGGAACCAGGACTGTAGCTTTAGGGTACAGGACCTTGAGTGTAGGGAGGTTAGGAATAATGCAGCGATCTCTAAGGAGGGTGCCTGTAACCAGAAAGGTGGATTGAAGTGTGTATACTTCAATGCCAGAAGTATAAGGAATAAGGTAGGTGAACTTGCAGCGTGGGTTGGTACCTGGGACTTCGATGTTGTGGCCATTACAGAGACGTGGGTAGAACAGGGACAAGAATGGCTGTTGCACGTTCCAGGGTTCAAATGTTTTAGTAGGATCAGACATGGGGGTAAAAAAGGGGGAGGCGTGGCATTACTTGTCAAAGACAGTATCACAGCAGTGGAATGGACGATGGAAGAGGACTTGCCATCTGAGGTAGTTTGGGCTGAGGTTAGAAATAGGAAAGGTGAGGTCACCCTGTTAGGTGTTTTCTACAGGCCTCCTAATAGTCCTAGAGAAGTAGAGGATAATATTGCGAGGATGATTCAGGAAAAGAGTGAAGGTAGCAGGGTGGTTGTTATGGGGGACTTTAACTTCCCAGATATTGACTGGGAGAGCTATAGCTCGAGTTCATTAGATGGGTCGGTGTTTGTACAATGTGTGCAGGAGGGTTTCCTGACACAATATGTCGACAGGCCAACAAGAGGGGAGGCTATATTGGATTTGGTTCTAGGTAATGAACCAGGCCAGGTGTTAGACTTGGAGGTAGGTGAGCACTTCGGGGACAGTGACCACAACTCGGTGACTTTTACTTTAGTGATGGAGAGGGATAATCGTGTGCCGCAGGGCAAGAGCTATAGCTGGGGGCAGGGAAATTATGATGCAGTGAGGCATGACTTAGGATGTGTGGATTGGAAAAACAGGCTTCAAGAGAAGAACACTAATGAGATGTGGGGAGTGTTCAAGGAGCAGCTACTGCGTGTCCTCGATAGGTATGTACCAGTCAGGCATGGTGTAAAGGGCCTTGTGAGGCAGCCGTGGTTTAGTAAGGAATTGGAGTCCCTTGTGAAAGGGAAGAAGGCGGCATATGTAAAGATGAGGCGTGAAGGTTCAGTAGAGGCGATTGAGAGTTATAAGGTAGCCAGGAAGGAGCTAAAGAGGGAGCTAAGAGAAGCGAGAAGGGGACATGAAAAGTCTTTAGCTGGTAGGATTAGGGAAAACCCAAAGGCTTTCTATAGGTATGTCAAGAATAAAAGGATGACTAGGGTAGGTATCGGTCCAGTCAAGGATAGTAGTGGGAAGTTGTGTGTGGAGGCGGAGGAGATTGGAGAGACATTAAATCAGTACTTTTCATCAGTATTCACTCAGGAACAGGACACTGTTGCTGATGTGAATATGGAATCACAAATAATTAGAATGGATGCCCTGGAAATATGCAGGGAAGAGGTTTTGGGAATATTGGAAAGGATGAATATAGATAAGTCTCCTGGGCCTGATGGCATTTACCCCAGGATCCTATGGGAAGCTAGGGAGGAGATAGCAGAGCCATTGGCCTGGATTTTTATGTCGTCGTTGTCAACAGGAATAGTACCAGAGGACTGGAGGATAGCGAATGTGGTCCCATTGTTCAAGAAAGGGAGTAGGGATAGCCCTAGCAACTATAGGCCAGCGAGTCTGACTTCAGTGGTGGGCAAAGTCTTAGAGAGAATGGTAAGGGATAAGATTTATGAACATCTGGGTAGGAATAACGTGATCAGGGATAGCCAGCATGGTTTTGTGAAGGGCAGGTCGTGCCTCACAAACCTTATTGAGTTCTTTGAGAAGGTGACCAAGGAAGTGGATGAGGGTAAAGCAGTAGATGTTGTGTATATGGATTTTAGTAAGGCGTTCGATAAGGTTCCCCATGGTAGGCTAATGCTAAAACTTCGGAGGTATGGCATTGAGGATACATTAGAGGTTTGGATTAGGAATTGGCTGGCTGGAAGGAGACAGAGGGTAGTAGTTGATGGATTATGTTCATCTTGGAGCGCAGTTACTAGCGGTGTACCACAAGGATCTGTTTTGGGACCATTGCTTTTTGTTATCTTTATAAATGATCTAGAGGAAGGACTTGAAAGCTGGGTAAGCAAGTTTGCGGATGACACAAAAGTCGGTGGAGTTGTGGATAGTGAGGAAGGAAGTGGTAGGTTACAGCGGGATATAGATAAGTTGCAGAGCTGGGCGGAAATGTGGCAAATGGAATTCAATGTAGCTAAGTGCGAAGTCGTTCACTTTGGTAGGAATAACAAGATGATGGATTACTGGGCTAATGGTAGGCTACTTGGTAGTGTGGATGAGCAGAGGGATCTTGGTGTCCATGTACACAGATCTCTGAAAGTTGCCACCCAGGTAAATAGTGCTGTGAGGAAGGCATATGGTGTACTGGGCTTTATTGGCAGAGGAATTGAGTTCCGGAGTCCTGAGGTCATGTTGCAGTTGTATAAGACTCTGGTGCGGCCTCATCTGGAGTATTGTGTGCAGTTTTGGTCGCCATACTATAGGAAGGATGTGGAAGCTTTAGAACGAGTGCAGAGGAGGTTTACCAGGATGTTGCCTGGAATGGTAGGAAAATCTTATGAGGAAAGGCTGAGGCACTTGGGGCTGTTCTCATTGGAGAAGAGAAGGTTTAGGGGAGATCTGATAGAAGTGTATAAGATGATTAGGGGTTTAGATAGGGTAGATACTAAGAACCTTTTACCGCTAATGGAGTCAGGTGTTACTAGGGGACATAGCTTTAAATTAAGGGGTGGTAGGTATAGGACCGATGTTAGGGGTAGATTCTTCACACAGCGGGTTGTGAGTTCATGGAATGCCCTGCCCGTATCAGTGGTGAACTCTCCTTCTTTATGGTCATTTAAGCGGGCATTGGATAGGCATTTGGAAGTTATTGGGCTAGTATAGGTTAGGTAGGATTCGGTCGGCGCAACATCGAGGGCCGAAGGGCCTGTACTGCGCTGTATCCTTCTATGTTCTATGTTCTATGATCTCTCTGTTCTTCCACACTGCCAAGTATTCTCTCACCCTGTGTTCTGTATTCAAATTCGACCTTCCAGAATGAATCACTTCACACTTCTCCAGATTGGACTCCATCTGCCACTTCCAGCCCAGCTCTGCGTCCTGTCAATGTCCCACTGCAACCTACAACAGCCCTCCACATCACCCACCACTCCACTAACCTTCATGTTATTGGCAAACTTACTAACCCACTCTCCAACATCCACATCCAAGTCATTTATAAAAATCACAGAGAGCAGAGTCCCAGAGCCGATTGTTACAGAACCCCACTGGTCACTGAGCTCCAGGCTCAATACTGTCCATCTGCTGCCACCCTCTGTCTTCTCTGGGCCATCCAATCCTCTATCCAGACAGACAGATTTCCCTGTATCCCAATTTTCCTCCTTTTCTGAATGAGCCATGAACATACTCTGCCATATCCTCAAAGAATTCAATAACATTTGTGAGGCATGACCTGCCCCACACAAACCCATACTGACTGTCTCTAATTTAACTGCGGTTTTCCAAGTAGTCATAAATCCTGCCTTTAGAGTCCTCGTCAATAATCTGCACACCACAGACATAAGACTAAATCGGTAATTCCCAGGATTCTACCTCCGTATCATGGCTCGGACTTTACAAATCTTCCCTTCTCTGCCATGTTCCCCAGAAGGGCACTTGATGGTGGTGGGGGGTTACAGAGGTAGAGAGGAATATCAGGACAGGAGGATTTTGCAGACATTAGGAGTGCCAAAAGGAGGATACAATAATTGTGAGGTTACATGGTGATGAAGGAGTTGAGGAGGGAGGGAGGGATGGAGGGAGGATTGTAGGGAAATGAGAGGTTTTACAGTTTAGGTGTTTTTTTCGGGCTTCAAGTGGTTACTGAGTTGGGGAGGGTGTAAGTACTGGTGGGTATTACAGAAACATGTGGTTTTGGTTGCAATGGCAGGAAGAGGATGCAGGAAGCTGGAGAGTTTGGGGTCTGAACGAGGTTACACAAATGGGAAGAGTTGTCAGGAGTGGAGGTGTTTACAGAGACAGCAATGGTATGATCTGGAGCAGAGGACCCAGATTGGGAGGGATGTGGGGACTGCAGGTGGTTTCACAGGGAGGGAGGACCATAGGCTCAGAGGAGGTTACAGAAATGTGGAGAGCAATAGGGCTGACAGGGGTTCATGGAGATGGGAATGTTGGGAGGGATGGAGAAGTTTACAGGGATAAGGATGTTTATAGGACAGGGCTGGATCACAGACAGGGACTGTTTTAGGGAGCTGAGCAGATTACAGAGATAAAGGGGTTTGTATCGACTGGAGGAACAAACAGAGATATTCAGGGTAGTTGTGACTGAAGATGTTTATAGATATAGGAAGGCTTAGGTTCTGGGGGTTACAGAGGCTGGGGAATCTGGATTTCTTTTCAGAGACTGGGATAACAATTTTGGTCAGAAACAGTTTCACAGATAAGGGAGCATAGCACAAACAAGAGGAAGGTGATATTTAAACAGATAGTGCTGTAAGAGCTGGACACGGTTATGGAGATGGGTAGATAGTGGAGACACAGGAGGAGCTTACATTGACATGGGGGTGATAGTGACAGGACGGTGTTAAATAGATAGTGGGTTTTGTAGGGACTGGATTGGGAGAGGCACAGGCATGGAGTGAGTTCGACAGATCAGGAATACTGCAGAGACCTGAGAGGATGACACTGATAGGGATGGTGGTCGGGTCTCCACAGACTGTTGGTGTTTAGGGAATGGAAGGGAATGGAAGAGATTTGGTAGATAGGGTGGGATGTAAGAGCTGCAGGAGCTTATGGAGAGTCGAAGACTTGGAGCAATTTGCAGAGGTACGTTTCTCATACAGGAGTAGGTTATAGATAGTGAGGGTTGTGTGGCCTGAGTAAGTTAAAGAGAGGGGAGTTTTCCGGTCTGGAAGAGGTTACACTGACAGGGACAATTGAAGAGACTGAAGCAAAAATGCATGGCGAAGGTTACACAGATAGGGAGGTGAGTAGGGACTGAAGGTGAATACACAAACATGGAGGGTTGTATTGTAAGACGGAGCTGAGAGGGATAGGCACCAGTGTAGGGATTTACACAGATAGGGAAGGTTGTGTTTTTGCAGAAGGTTACAATGACACAGACAGTGTGAGGGAGTGTTTAATGGACTACAGAGGAGCTCAGAGGGAATGAATTCTGGGGAGTGGAGGAGATTACAGACACAGAGATGGCTGTCGGTTTGAAAAGAGCTTCTCCGGATCCTCGTTGGCGTAAAGCTGGAGGGAGGTTATAACAGCGAGTGTTGCCAAGACTTAATAACTTCACTGATATAGAGCAGGTCTCAGCACGTAACTGTCAATGGGAAGTTGAGACAGTCCAGATGAGTTTTCAGAGATACAAATGTTTTTGGGAGTTTCAAGAGGGAGCAATGATTGGGAGTGCTGTACCAAATGGTAATAGTTACAGGGAGGGTTCTCAAAGCAGGAAGAGGTGACAGACATATCGATCTTTGCAAGGACTGGAGAAGCCTACATAGGCAAAGAGTGTTTTGGAGACTGGAGGAGATTACAGTGTTAAGGAGAATATTGGGGATAAGGCAAGATTTAAGAGACGGGGATCGTTGACAGGGCTGGACAATAACTAGAATCGCCATAGTGTGGAACAAGGCCCTTCGGCCCAACAAGTCCATTCCAAACCTCTGAACAGCATCTGACCCAGACCCACTCCTTTACTGATACACTAAACCCTGCATTTCTCATGGTGAACTTACTTAAACCACACATTCCTGAATCCCACAGTCAATTTATGATGGCCAGTTCACTGATGGTGCAAATATTGGACACACACAGCAAGGGAGCGACACGCAAACACACACAGGGAGGGAGATACCCGCAGGCACACAGTGAGGGAAGGACATGCACACACACACACACACACACACACACACACACACACACACACACACAGTGAGGGGGATAGACGCAGACACACAGCGAGGGAAGGACACACACACACACGCACATTGAGGGGGAATACACCCAGAAACACAGCGAGGGAAGGACATGCACGCACACACACTCAGCGAGGGTGGGACACGCACACACACGCACCGAGGGTGGGACACGCACACATACAGCGAGGGAGGGACACACACACAGTGAAGGGGGGAACATGCAAACGCACACACACACACACAGACACAGCGAGGGAAGGACACACACAGTGAGAGGAGGACAGGCACGCGCGCACGCGCACACACACACACACACACACACTGTGAGGGACACAAACACAGCGATGGAGGGGCACACACACACACACAGCGAGGGAAGGACACGCACACATACAGTGAGGGAGGGACACACACACACAGACACACACACACACACAGAGCGAGGGAAGGACACGCACACACACACAGCGAGGGAGGGACACGCACACATATAGCAAGAAAGTGATACGCAAACACAACGAGGGAGGGACACGTGCACACACCGAGGGAGGGACAAACACTCACACAGCGAGGGAGGGACACGCACAGACATGCAGCGAAGGGACACACACACAGCGAGGGAGGGACACACACACACACACAGTGAGGGAGGGGGACATACACACAGCGAGGGAGGGGGACACTCACACAGAGCGAGGGGGGGTCACGCAAACACAGGGAGGGGGGGTCACGCAAACACAGCGAGGGAGGGGGACAGACACAGCGAGGGAGGGGGACACACACAGCGAGGGGCGGACACACACACAGCGAGGGAGGAGACACACACATCGAGGGGGGAGACACACACAGCGAGGGGCGGACACACACAGCGAGGGGAGACACACACAGCGAGGGGGCGGACACACACACATTGAGGGAGGGACACGCACAGCGAGGGAGGGACACACACACTCAGCGAGGGAGGGGGACACACACACACTCACACAGCGAGGGAGGAACACGCACAGCGAGGGAGGGGGACACACATAGCGAGGGAGGGGGACACACACAGCGAGGGAGGGGGCACACACACACACAGCGAGGGGGGGACACGCACACACAGCGAAGGAGGGACACACACACACAGCGAGGGAGGGGGACACGCACACACACAGCGAGGTGACACACACACACACAGCGAGGGAGGGGGACACACACACACAGCGAGGGAGGGGGAGACACACACACACAGCGAGGGAGGGGGACACGCACACACAGCGAGGGAGGGACACACACACACACACAGAGTGAGGGAGGGACACGCACACGCACAGCGCGGGAGGGACATGCACACACACAGCGAGGGAGGGGGAAACACACACACAGAGCGAGGGAGGAGGCACACACACACAGAGCGTGGGAGGGTCACACACATACAGTGAGGGAGGGACACACACACACAGCGAGGGATGTACACACGCACACACACAGCGAGGGAGGGGCGCACACACACACACACACACACATACACACCCAGTGCGAGAATGACACGCACAAACACACAGCGAGGGAGGGACACACACACAGTGAGGGAGGGGCACACACACACACACACACACACACACACACAGAGTGAGGGAGGGACACACACACACACAGCGAGGGAGGGATACACACACAGACAGCGAGGGAGGGGGACACGCACACACATACAGCGAGGAAGGGACAAACACACATAGTGAGGGAGGGACACGCACACAGCGAGGGAGTTGGACACACACGCAGCGAGGGAGGGACACGCACACACACACAGAGGGAGGGGGACACGCACACACACAGTGAGGGATGGCGACACGCACACACACAGCGAGGGACGGCGACACGCACACACATACACAGCGAGGGAGGGACACGCACACAGCGAGGGAGGGGGGACACACACACAGTGAGGGAGGGGCACACACACAGCGAGCAAGGGACACGCATACACACACACACCGAGGGAGAGGGACACACACACACAGCGAGGGAGGGGGACACGCACACACAGTGAGGGAGGGGGACACGCACACAAACAGCGAGGGAGGGGGACACACATACACACAGCGAGGGAGGTACACGCACACACAGCGAGGGAGGGACACGCACACAGCAAGGGAGGGAGGGGCACACACACTGCAAGGGAGGGTTGCACGCACAGCGAGGGAGGGGGGCACACACACAGCGAGGGAGTGGTACACACACATACAGTGAGGGAGGGACACACACACACAACGAGGGAGGTACACACGCACGCACACAGCGAGGGAGGGGCACACGCACACACACACACAAACACACACATACACACCCAGTGCGGGAATGACACGCACAAACAAACAGCGAGAGAGGGACACGCACAGAGTGAGGGAGGGGCACACACACACACATACACACACACAAAGTGAGGGAGGGGCACACACACACAATGAGGGAGGGGCACACACACACACACAGTGATGGAGGGGTGCACACATACAATGAGGGAGGGGCACACACACACACACACAGTGAGGGACGGAAACGCACGCACACAGCGAGGAAGGGACACACACACACACAGCGAGGGAGGGGGACACGCACACACACAGCGAGGGAGGGACACACACACACACATACAGCGAGGGAGGGTCAAACACACACAGTGAGGGAGGGACACGCACACAGCGAGGGAGGTGGACACACGCAGCGAGGGTGGGACATGCGCACACACACAGCGAGGGAGGGGGACACGCACACACACAGCGAGGGAGGGGGACACACACACACAGAGCGAGGGAGGAGGCACACACACACAGAGCGTGGGAGGGTCGCACACATACAGTGAGGGAGAGACACACACACACACCGAGGGAAGTACACATGCACACACACAGCGAGGGAGGGACACACACACACACACACACACCCAGTGCGGGAATGACACGCACAAACACACAGCGAGGGAGGGACACACACACAGTGAGGGAGGGGCACACACACACACCACACACAGAGTGAGGGAGGGACACACACACACACACAGCGAGGGAGGGATACACACACAGACAGCGAGGGAGGGGGACACGCACACACATACAGCGAGGAAGGGACAAACACACACAGTGAGGGAGGGACACGCACACAGCGAGGGAGTTGGACACACACGCAGCGAGGGAGGGACACGCACACACACACAGAGGGAGGGGGACACGCACACACACAGTGAGGGATGGCGACACGCACACACACAGCGAGGGACGGCGACACGCACACACATACACAGCGAGGGAGGGACACGCACACAGCGAGGGAGGGGGACACACACACAGTGAGGGAGGGGCACACACACAGCGAGCAAGGGACACGCATACACACACACACCGAGGGAGAGGGACACACACACACAGCGAGGGAGGGGGACACGCACACACAGTGAGGGAGGGGGACACGCACACAAACAGCGAGGGAGGGGGACACACATACACACAGCGAGGGAGGTACACGCACACACAGCGAGGGAGGGACACGCACACAGCAAGGGAGGGAGGGCACACACACTGCAAGGGAGGGTTGCACGCACAGCGAGGGAGGGGGGCACACACACAGCGAGGGAGTGGTACACACACATACAGTGAGGGAGGGACACACACACACAACGAGGGAGGTACACACGCACGCACACAGCGAGGGAGGGGCACACGCACACACACACACAAACACACACATACACACCCAGTGCGGGAATGACACGCACAAACAAACAGCGAGAGAGGGACACGCACAGAGTGAGGGAGGGGCACACACACACACATACACACACACAAAGTGAGGGAGGGGCACACACACACAATGAGGGAGGGGCTCACACACACACACAGTGATGGAGGGGTGCACACATACAATGAGGGAGGGGCACACACACACACACACACAGTGAGGGACGGAAACGCACGCACACAGCGAGGAAGGGACACACACACACACAGCGAGGGAGGGGACACGCACACACACAGCGAGAACGGGACACACACACACACATACAGCGAGGGAGGGTCAAACACACACAGTGAGGGAGGGACACGCACACAGCGAGGGAGGTGGACACACGCAGCGAGGGTGGGACATGCGCACACACACAGCGAGGGAGGGGGACACGCACACACACAGCGAGGGAGGGGGGACACACACACACAGAGCGAGGGAGGAGGCACACACACACAGAGCGTGGGAGGGTCGCACACATACAGTGAGGGAGAGACACACACACACACCGAGGGAAGTACACATGCACACACACAGCGAGGGAGGGACACACACACACACACACACACACCCAGTGCGGGAATGACACGCACAAACACACAGCGAAAGAGGGACACACACAGAGTGAGGGAGGGGCATACACACACACACACAAAGTGATGGAGGGGCAGACACACACAATGAGGGAGGGGCACAGACACACACACAGTGAGGGAGGGGCACACACACACACACACACACACACAAGCACACACATACATACCCAGTGCGGGAATGACACGCACAAACAAACAGCGAGAGAGGGACACACACAGAGTGAGGGAGGGGCACACACACACAGCGAGGGAGGGGGACACAAACACACAAAGTGTGGGAGGGGCACACACACACAGGGAGGGACACACACACAGCGAGGGAGGGACACGCACAAACACAGCGAGGGGGAGGGACACACACACATACAGCAAGGGAGGGACAAACATACACAGTGAGGGAGGGACACGCACACAGCGAAGGAGATGGACACACACGCAGCGATGGAGGGACATGCGCACACACACCGCGAGGGTGGGGGTCACGTGCACACACAGCGAGGGAGGTACACACGCACACACACAGCGAGGGAGGGGCACACACAAACACACAAACACATACATACACACCCAGTGCGGGAATGACACGTACAAACACACAGCGAGAGAGGGACACACACAGAGTGAGGGAGGGGCACACACACACAATGAGGGAGGGGCACACACACACACACACAGTGAGGGACGGAAATGCACACACACAGCGAGGAAGGGACACGCACACAGTGAGGGAGGGGCACACACACACACACACACAGTGAGGGAGGGATACGCACACACACAGCGAGGGAGGGACACAGACACACAGACAGTGAGGAAGGGGGACACGCACACCCATACAGCGCGGGAGGGACACGCACACACACACACACCGAGGGAGGGGACACACACACACAGCGAGGGAGGGGGGACGCACACACACAGTGAGGGAGGGGGACACAAACACAGCAAGGGAGGGGGAGACACACACACACCGAGGGAGGGGGACACATACACACAGCGAGGGAGGGGGACAC
>NW_026868250.1:0-61941 GCF_020745735.1 Hemiscyllium ocellatum
GGGGGGCGAGAGGGGTCAAGCAGGGGTTGAGGGGGATGGGTTCGAGAGGGGAGCGAGGAGGGGGGCGAGGGGGGCGATTGGAGGGTGAGTGGAGAAGGGGGCCGTGGGGGTCGAGGGGAACGGGAGGTTGTGGGAGGGGGCGAGGGGAGCGATTGGAGGGCGAGTGGGGGCGAGAGTGGTGGCGTGGGGGGGCGGGGAGGTAGAGGGGTGCGAGGGGGGCGAGCGGGTTTGAGGGAGGCGGGGGGCGAGAGGGGTAGTGAGGGGGGGCGAGGTGGGCGGGGGGACGAGGTGAGCGAGTGGGGGCGAAGGGAGCGAGTGGGGGGAGAGGGGGGGAGTGGAGTTGAGTGGGGGGCCAGGGGGCACAGGGGGCTCTAGAGGGTGTGGGAGGGGGTGGGAGGGGAGGAGAGAGGGGGAGAGAGTGGGGGAGAGACGGAAGGAGAGTGCTGGCTATGTCATTTCATCGTCTGTGAAACACATTAAGACCGGCGAAGTCCCTCATCCTGATAACGTTCTGCTCAGGACTCCAGTCACTAATTTGCTGCCAGGTTCTGATAAATAACCAAAAACACAACAGGAGTTGCACTTGCAGAGAATAAGGGAGCCACGGTTACATCAACATCAGAACACGAGGAGGCTATTTAGCTTCGTGAGCCTATTCCACCATTCACCCAAATCATGGTCATCTTCATCATCATGACAAATCCCTGTCTTTGTCCCATAATCCTTCAGCATTTTCATTCCAAATCTACCAACCTCAAATTTGAAATTTGCAAATAATTTCCAATCAATCGCTGTTTGTGGAACTTTATCAAACTATCCATTTCTGTGTATAAAAGTGTTCCCCGTTATCACACCTCAATGTTCTGACTCGAACACTTTATCTGTTTAATCTTTCTTCTTAAGTTAAGCCTTGGAATCCAAGTATCACTTCAGTAAATCTACACTGCACTTCCCCTCAGAGGGATACTCTCCTTCAGCCATGGTGCCCAGCCCTGACAGCTTGGTCTAACTAGGTTCGGATTTGCTGAAGCATGACTTCTAATCCTTTGGTATCTCGTCTTCTGTCGAGATCAATGTCAACATTCCACCGGCCCCTTGGTCACTTTTCTGAACCTGTTTGAGACATTTTCGTGAACTATACAGCTGGATCAATCCCACGTAGTTTCTTTGGAGTCCACTCTCTCTCTATTTTCACAATCACAAAATATCCGATTTTGATCCAACCTCTCACTTGCCGACATAAACTCATCTGTCGTTGTTTTTTTTTCATTTACTGAATCTATCAAGATTGCTTTCTAATGCTGTGCTTCCATCTACCTACACTTGGAATCGCTGTCATCTGCAGAGTGGCCCCAAATGTTGAATGTGGCTTTCCTTTCATTATGAATAGCGAATAATTAGATCTCCAACATCGATCCGTGCAGGATATCACTAAACATATCCTTCCAATTAGAATACCTCTTACTATCTGCACAAATGTCTCTTGTTCAAATCAAATTCCTCTGCAAAAATATCTTTTGCATCTTATTACCTTTAATGAACAGTAGAAAGGTGTAAATTCAGGGACATTCTTCACAGTCAAATTTGCCTTGTGTTTATCTGATTGGGGGAGCAAGGAATCCCAATAAATATTAATCGTTGTCTTCACTATATGGGAACTCGATCACAAAGATTAACAATGTCAAGTATTTATTCTCCTTCATGATTTATAAACTCTGGGCACATTGTGACCGAGTGGTACTCGCTTTTTTTTTCAGAAACACAGGCCCTGCCCAACTGTTGGCTCACACTTGTTACACCATATGGTCCTCGTCCTCTCCATCTGAATCTCATGGCAAGGTACCTCGAACATGGAGAGGAGCAACTATTCCAAGCACTGAGATCCCACTAATTGGTAACACCACTCACCCTAATCCATAAGAGAAGCCGACTGGTCCCGCACTATGTCCTCATCTGAACCATCCTGCTGGCTGCGTTCCTTCCCCATATGAAAGTGGTGTTGGCTCTCTGGTGGCAGAAGGGAACGGAAGGATTTCTCTTCAATCTCATCTTTAGTCATTGGCTCGTCAAACTTATGGGAGTATTCAGTGGCAACAGAAGCAGAGGCTGGAGAGACAATAAATGATTGACATTGTTCTTTGTTATTTTCCATTGCTCACTGAAAGGTTTAGAACTTGAACTTGAAGTTGAGGGCTGAGCTAGAATCCTTGGATTAACTATCTGCTCAAGGAGCAGAGTGGGGTTACAATTATTGATTCAACACAACTTTGATATTGAATCATACATTGTTTAAGTTTCCTTGTGCACAACCACAGATCCAGGGAAACACAAGGAACTTGGATTGAATAGGTTAAGCTCATGACTGAATAAAGGAATCTTGAATTAAAGCAGTGCAAGACATGTGCCTATTTGACCCACATATCCTTTGGGTAGGGAAGGAGTGCTAACGTAGCAAAAGATTTGATTGATTCAAATCATCTAACTGAAGAGACACATTTCCCTGCTTAAGTCATGAGATCATTGGAAGGACAAAACATCATTTCTGGTTAAAGAATTCACCTTTCTCACCAGGTAATGAAGGCACACTGTCTCTGCAGATTGAGTCGTTGGCCACTGTTTGAACCACCTCCTCAGTAGAGCTATTTCCCTTTTGTGTGGCCAGAGGTTCTGCTTTTCTCCAAGAATGGTAAGGGTGAGCTGTCTTGTTTACTGCTGCCGCTGCTGCTCCTATAGAAATGGCACAGAACAACACAGATGCATCGTTTCAGGACACAAAAACAGGTTCTCAGTATCTGTGATTTACACAGGCTTCCTTCTCAACCTAAACCCATCAACATAGTTTTCTTTGATTTCTTGTATTCCAAGCTCCTCCTTGAATTCATCTGTTATTTGCTTCAATTATTCCTGATGAAGTAAGTTCTACATTCAAACCCCTTTTTGGTAAAGACTTTGTCGCCCTCTGCAAATTCCCCGTGAGATTTAATAGTGATTACAATTATATCCACAGATCCAGTGGATTCTGACATTCACAAGCAGAAACATCTTTTCCATGTCTACCCGATCAAACGTAACTGGACCATGTCACTCTTTTACAATGAGACAAGACTGTCCAATCTTACTTGATGAATTCAAATTCAGTTTGAATATAATTCCAGTAACTATTCTTTATCTTCCCTACTGCCTCTACATCCATATTACAATATGAAGATCGGAACTGTTTGCAGTGCTCCAAGGGTGATCTGTCCATGGTTCTACACATATCGAACACATTTCCATTCTGTCGTCCCAGAAATAAACCCATGATCTACTTTTCTATTTAACCTCACAAACTGGTGCCATTTGCTGCCAGTGACTCATTGCTATCTCCAGATCCCTCTGCCCTATTTAAGGACATATTTCCAAAGAGGAAGTGGTCTCTTTATTCTTTTGACCACAGTGTACTACCTCACACATGGGTGGAGGTTAATCTTCCACAGCTTTGACTGCAATATTCCCTTAACCAAATCTTCCCAACAGTAAGTCTTCCTAAAAACAAAACGCCAACATATTAATGTACTTAATCTCGTCAACTATTTCTTATTTGAAAAGCACTAACTGTCGAGCTCAGTTTTGAACAAACATCCTCTGCCACAGTTATCAAAATGCCACAAGCTGAACGACAACCACTATTTACATTCATATTCACTGCAGCCTAAGAATGAGAGGTGGTATCATTGAGGGTCTATAAAATGGTCAAGGGATTGACCAAGTAGAGGCAGAGAAGATGATTCAATCTACAATGAGTCGTCCTAAGTTTACAATGAAGGGAAAGTTGGAGGAATTACTTCTCTCAGAGGATGGTGAACCTGGGGAATTCCCTATCTCAGAACACTGTGGATTCTGGGACATGAAGTAAATTTAAATAAGAGACACACAGACTTTTAATCAGTAATGGGTTGAAGAGTTAAGGAGGGCTGGCAGGAAAGTGGTGTTCAGGCCAAGATGAGATTCACAATCAAGCTGCCTAAACTTTAAACATGAACACTTCTTAATAGTTCACTAGATCCTAACGAAATATTTTGTGCAAAACAAATCACATGATACATAGTTATTCAGAGAACAAAACAAGTTTGTTCATTGAAGAACCCAGAGGAAAAGGTGATGAAACAATGTGAGTTTGATATACCTCAATCATCATTTCAAGTGCATTCTCTGCATAAATTCTCCTTTTCCTCCTCGAAGTATTCAACTTCTTGAATAATTGAGAGAATGAAGTCACAGTTGTACAATATATAAATCAGACCCTTCAGTCCAACTTGTCCATGCTGACCAGATATCCTAAATTAATCTAGTCCCATTTGCCAGCATTTGTTCCATATCCATCTTAGACCATAAGACATAGGAGTGGAAGTAAGGCCATTCGGCCCATCGAGTCCACTCCGCCATTCAATCATGGCTGATGGGCATTTCAACTCCACTTACCAGCATTCTCCCCGTAGCCCTTAATTCCTCGAGGCAACAAGAATCTATCAATCTTAAACCCTTTCTACTGATTATCAGTTTATTTTACTTTATCAGCACTTGAAATACTGACTTTTTTTCTCCTAATATTGATGAAAGAAAACATAACTTCATTCATCCAAGTTAATTTTGTAATCTTTCACAAAGAAGCAAGTGAGAACAACATATAGCTGAGTGCAAACCAAAATACTGCAGCTGCAAGATATCTGGGAACACTCTAAAGGTGAGGCACTCCTACTTTGGTGTAACTTGCAGTCTGGCCAAATTGTAGCAAAATGCTGTTCAGTTTTATCTGCAAACTATTGAATAAAATCCTCCTTGCACGGAGGCAGCATGTTGGGATGTCATTTTTAAAAATATTATTATCAAAGTTACTCACAATTCAGAGTGATCACTTGGTGCTGTCTGCATAACACAGTACGAAAAGGAATTAACAGTAAAAAAACACAATAACCCAAACTCAGAGTCACAAATTCATTGATGTTGCTTGGGTCCAGCATTTATAAGTAATCAATTTTTAGAAATAACTACAGATACATTTACTAACTATATTGGAGTACACTCAAGTTTCTTACTGAACAGTGACAGGATTGGACAGAGTCCGCATGGATTTAAGAGAGGGGAATCATACTTAGCAAATCTACTGAAAGAATCCACAGAGTCAAATATTAAAGTAAGAAATTGCAGGACAGTTAGAAAAGCTTATCATTAAACATGGTAGACTGGGTTTTGTGAAAGAGAAAGTATATTTGACAAATTTGCGACAGTTCATTGAGGAGATAACTAGCAGGGCAATCCAATGATGTTCTGTATTTGGAATTTAAAAATGCAAATGATAGGGAGCTACATAAAAGTGAATTGCACAATTGAGGAGCTCATGGTATCGGGGTAATGCATTAGCATGGATTGAGGATTGGTTAACCACACTGGCTGTTGCTGAGTCCTCACTTGCAGTGCTGTATACAATGTTAGCTCCCATATTTAATAAAGGATAAACCAACATCGGAGACCATTCAAAACAGATTCACTTAGCTGCTTCAAGCATGAAAGGGTTGACCTATCAAGAATAGATAAGCAGGGATGATGTTATGGAAACAAGATTCTGAGGAGCTTGACAGGGTGGACGTTGACTAGATCTTCCAGCACCAGTGAAGTCTCAAACAAGGGAACATTCATTTTAGAAAAAGTAAAGATTTTTTTCTCTCAGTGAATGGCTAGAATTTTCTCACCCAAACTTTTGTGAAAGTTAAATGTGGGAGGGGAATGGTTGGGTTACTCTTCGGAGTGTTGTTCTGGCTTGTTGGGCGGAAGGGCCTGTTTCCACACAGTAGGGAATCTATGATTCTATCTCAAATTATTTTAAAAAGGGTAGATAGAGTTTTGAAATATTGAGCAGTTGAAGGCTATGCGGATCAAGCATAAAAGAGGTGTTGAGGCCTGGGTTGGCCCAGCCATGATCTGACAGAATGGGGGAACAAGCTGAAAGGGATGAATTGCCTATGCCTGCTCCGATTCCTTGAGGCTCCGTTTCATTTTATTTGTCTCCAAAGAAGAGTGTGATACAATGTGCTAAAGATCTCAGATGTTGTGAAAATGGGGTGTTTATGTACTGATTCAAATGGCATTGATTCATCAGTCACAGCTATACAGTAATGAGTAGGAAGGCAGTGCCCTCCATGAATAAAGGAAATCTACTGCAGAGCTCACGCAAAGGGAATTCTTACCCTCAGTAAACTCTCAACCACCCTACCTCTTGCAAAAATGCCATCCCATTTTCCAATTCCTCCTTCTCCGTCATATCTGCTCCCAGGAGGACCAGTTCCATCAGAGAACACACCAAATGGCCTCTTTTTTAGAGACTGCAATTTCCCTTCCCATGTGGTTAAAGATGCCCTCCAACACATCTCGTCCACATCCGCACCTCCGCCCTCCACACCCCACCCCTCTAACCATAACAAGGACAGAACGCCCCTGGGGCTCACCTTCCACCCTATAAACCTTCGCATAAACCAAATTATCCACCAACATTTCAGCCACCTCCAAAAAGACCCCACCACCAGGGATATATTTCCCTCCCCACCCCTTCCCGCCTTCTGCAAAGACCATTCCCTCCGTGACTACCTGGTCAGGTCCACGCCCCCTACAACCCACCCTCCCATCCTGGCACTTTCCCCTGCCACCGCAAGAACTGTAAAACCTGTGCGCACACCTCCTCCCTCACCTCTAACCAAGGCCCTAAAGGAGCCTTCCACATCCATCAAAGTTTTACCTAAACATCCACTAATTTCATTTATTGTATCCGCTGCTCCCGATGTGGTCTCCTCTACACTGGGGAGACTGGGGCGCCTCCTAGCAGAGCGCTTCAGGGAACATCTCCGGGACACCCCAACAAATCCATCACACTGCCCCGTAGCCCAACATTTCAACTCCCCCTCCCACTCTGCCGAGGACATGGAGGTCCTGGGCCTCCTTCACGCCGCTCCCTCACCACCAGACGCCTGGAGGAAGAACGCCTCATCTTCTGCCTCAGAACACTTCAACCCCAGGGCATCAATGTGGACTTCAACAGTTTCCTCATTTCCCCTTCCCCCACCTCACCCTAGTTCAAACTTCCAGCTCAGCACTGTCCCCATGACTTGTCCGGACTTGCCCTACCTGCCTGTCTTCTTTCCCACCTATCCACTCCACCCTCTCCTCCCTGACCTGTCACCTTCATCCTCTCCCCCACTCACCCATTGGACTCTATGCTACTTTCTCCCCACCCTCCTCTCGCTTATCTCTCCACGCTTCAGGCTCACTGCCTTTATTCCTGATGAAGGGCTTTTTCTCTGCACTTTGGATGCTGCATGAACTGCTGTGCTCTTCCAGCACCACTGACCCAGAATCTGGGTTCCAGCATCTGCAGTCATTGTTGTTACCTCCCATCACATGACCCAACATCTCAGCACAAGCAGGACACACTGCGCATGCTCCAGCCAACAGTGACCCCAGGTGATTGATGTCAGCACCGGACCAATGAAAGGACGGTGGGCGGAGCTGGAGGACCTTGCGGGAGGTTGATCCTCCAACCAATCACAGTGAATGAAGGGCGGAGCTAAGTAAACCATGTGATCACCCTCGCGCCCGACGCAGAGTCGCTGTAATAAATGCTCGGGAAGTTATAGAGAGAAAGGATACGGTAAGGAAAGAAATAATCAGGGAAATGTGAGAGAAGCTGTGTTGTCATGAGCGGAGAGGTTTTACAAACAAATTGTGCATGTCGGAAAACACAAATTTGAACGTCCCAGTCCCGTGTTTGCAGTAAATGGGGAATTTCCTCAGCGGCTGCAGGCCTGAGTGAGCGCCGCCATCTTTATTCGGGACAACGATTCACTGGACACGTGCGGAGCCGCCATCTTTGTAGGGGGCAAGGTGCAGCCAGGCGCATGTGCAGCCTCTCTCTGGTACAGAGTCATTGTGATGACAGCAGCCAATCCTGCTCTGATTCACCTCTGGGCTCCCTCAGGACCACTTTGTCAATGTCTAGCTTCCTCAGTCTCCAACCATGGGGGTATGTTTGGTCTGTTTAATACTGTATTATTACTTTTACAGACCATTTGTAAATGAATTTTTCACGTGGCCCAGCCCCTGACCATGTGCTGCTCTATTATCAGATTATTTTGTCTTGAATATTTTTGAGTCAAGAATTCTTTTTTCCAATAAGCAAGTGTGTTTTCCTTCAGTTTCTGACTATCAAATTCTGCACCACTTTCATTCCCTGTCATGCATTTTGCACCCCCTTGAACTGTGTTTCTCTTTCCACAGATCCCAGTGATTAATGCCAAAGCCCTGTTGCCTGTGGAGAGGGTGATGCTTGACTTTCTTGTACAGCTGCAGTTTGTGTGGTGAAGGTGCTCCCACAATGTGGTTGGGTAAGAGACATTACAGATTATTCATTACAGCAACAGTGATGATTTGAAGATAATGTCCAAACCAAGAACAGTTTGTAATTTTATTATCATGCTTATAATTTCATATAAAATATCATTGAGAATTTTAGATATAAAGCCAGAGATGGAGATATTAGGTCAGGTGACCAAAAGCATTGCCAAAAAGCAGGTTTTGAGGGATGTCTTAAAGGTGGAACGCAGACCTGTGATGTTTTGTCTGCAAATTCCAGACCATGTTGCTTTAGCAACTGTAGAATCAGCTACACAGTTGAAGTAATGAATTAACAAATTATTAGGAGTCTCGAAGTAAATGGATTGACGAGGTCTCAAAGGATGTGTGGTGCATGGAGCTAGGGATGAGAACAGCCAGGAATCAAGTCAAGAATGAGAATTTTAAATTGTTGTTGCTTATAGGAGCCTTTTGACGGGTGAACATATTTGGGGAGAAGTGAGCACGTGGGCGATAGAGCTTTCAATTTTTCTTGAGATTACAGGGAGGTTGAATTTGGGAGGCTGGCCAGGAGTGTGTTTGGATAATTTAAGTCTGGAGATAACACACGATGGATGAGAGTTTCAGTATATGAGCTGAGATGAGGGTGGAATCAGCTAGAAATAGTGGTGTTGGAGTGGGACTGGGCTGTCACTCTTACCTCACCTCTGGGATTCAGCTGGTTGTCAGGTTGTGAATCAGGTGGTAACACAATCGGGAGCTGAGTGGCCCTGGTGGAGCCTAAAATGAGTGTCACTCAGTTGGCTGTTGCTAAGCAGCTGCTTGATAGCCCTGTTGATGAATACTTACATCACTTTCCTGCTGATCGAGGGAAATTGCCTGGGTCGGAGTTGACCTGTGTTTTTGTGTTGAACATCCCTGGGCAATGTTCCACATTGTCAGTCAATGCCAGTGCTGGATGGGTACGTGGCTTTGTGGGTGGCAAGTTCTGGAGCACAAGTTATCAGTATAATTGCCAGAATGTTAGCAGGACCCATAGCCTTTACACTACTTAACCATTTCTTGGTCTTATTCGAACTAAATCAAACTGACTTAAAACTCACGTGTGTGATTTTGGAAACCACTGTTGAAGGCTGAGATGGATCATCCCACTTTGCAACTGGCTGAGAATTGCTGCAAATGCTGCATGGATGTGTGAGATCCCTCCGTTAGTTAGGGTGGGGATATCTGTTGTGCTTCCTGCAACAAGTTGATTAATTGTCCATTACCATTCACAAGTGGGTGTGGCAGAATTCTGATCTGATCCATTGGTTGTGGGATCGTTTAGCTCTGTTGCTTGATGCTGATGCTGTTTAAAATGCAGATGGTCCCGTTTGGTAGCTTCAACAGGTTGGCACTGCATTTTTAGGTATGCCTGGTGCTGCTCATGGCATGCCATCCTTTCCTGTCCATTGTGATGGGTGAGTGCGGGATGTACAAACCCATGAGATTACAGATTGTGCTGGAGTACAGTTCTGTTGCTGTTGTTATCCCACAGTGCCTCAGAGATATCCAGTTTGAGATCCTACATCTGTCCCATTTAGCATGGTGATAGTACCACTCAGCACAAGGGAGGTTTTTCTCAACTTTAAGGTGAGGCTTTGTCTCCAAAAAGACTGTGGGATGGTCGCTCTTGTCATGGACAGATACATTTGCAGCTGATAGATTCATACTGATAAGATCTAGTATGTTTTTCCATCTTGCTGGTTCCGTGACCGCCTGCTGCAAACCCAGTTGAGCAGCTATGTCCTTGAGGACCCGACCAGTCAGTCAGTAATCCTGCAGCTGAGCTACTCTTGGTAGAGGACATTGAAATCCTGTACCCAGAGTAGGCTTGTCACCATTTTATTGCCTCAGTGCTTCCTCCAAGTGTTATTCAACATGGAGTAGCACTGATCCGTCAGCCGTGGGAGCACAGTACGTGGTAATCAGCAGGAGCCATGAGACTTCCTGGTGTCCAAAGTTAATGCTGAGTACTCCCAGGGCAAAAGGTGTGTACATCACTGTGCCATCGCCTCTGCCTGGTCTGTCCTGCTGGTGGGACAGGACATATCCAGAGATTTCAGGAGAAAGTGAAGACTGCAGATGCTGGAGATCAGAGTGGAGAGTATGGTGCTGGAAAAGCACAGCAGGTCAGGCTGATGAAAGGCTTAGGCTCGAAACATCGATTCTCCTTCGCCTCAGATGCTGCCTCACCTTGTTATGCTTTTCCATCATCACACTCTCGATATCTAGGGATGGTGATGGTGGTGTCTAGCCATTATCTGTAAGGGATGACTCTGTGAGGATGACTATGTCAGGCTGTTCCTTGACTAGTCTGTGAGACAGCTCGCCACGTTTTGGCACAAAAAACCCGGATGTTAGTGAGCAGGATGTTGCAGAGCCGAGAGGGCTGATTCTGTGGTTGTATTTTCTGGTGCCTTGTTAGATGCCAAGTGGTCCATCCAGTTTCATTCCTTTGTTGAGACTTTGCAGTGATTAATGCAGTGAGTAGCTTGTTGGGCGACTGTCAGGTTGGCAGGATATTTTCTGCCATTGACAATAGTTCCTTGGAAATCAGGAGATTCCTAATTCGTTATTATTTCATGAATTCAGATTCCATCGTCTGCCGAGCTGGGATTCGAACAGGGACTTCAGTTGTACATTTTAATATTCTGGATAAAAGTTAAATACATTAGGTTTGTTCACTCATTTTAAACATCACTAACCCTGGTTTTGTTTCTTTGTAAACACTGCCCACCATCCTGTCTCCTCCATCCTTCTCTCCAACAACAAGAGCAAGGAGCACACTGAGTTTCTCTGTCACTAAGACTGAGACAATCCGACCAGCTGCCTCTGCTGCTTCCCTCCATCCCACTAGCCCACTGAGACAAACTGCCTCACATGGTGTTCCTGGTTTTTGTCCCAAACTTACATCTTTCTCCTCTTGTCAAGTCTTATCAGAGCTCATCTTGATCTTTTCCTAGTCTCGCTAAACCACAGACATTCCAACTCTGTTTCCTCCCCGTCACTCCCCCTCGCCAATTCACAGATATTGTTCCTTGTTCTGTCTGTCTGTCTTTTCTGGTTATGTCCTTCTCATCCATTCTGCAAAAAAAAACTAACATTTAACCTCACCATCATTTGTAAATCCTGCTCCATCCCCACTCTCCCTTTCCTTTATGAATTCCTTGTATTTGGTGTCCCTCCAGGATCTATCCTTGGTCCCTACTGTTTATCACCTACATACTGCCAGGAGGTGACATTGTCTAAAAGCACAGTGTGAGGTTTGACATGTACACTGACGATGCCCAGCTCTCCCTCCCCATCATCCCTCTCCATTGCTCCATTGTTACTCAGTTATCAAACTGCTTATCACATTCCCACTACTTGATTAACTGCAATTTCCTCCGATGAAACATTGTTACGGTTAAATCCATTACCTTCAGTTGCTAATACAAATTCCTTTCCCTTACTGCTGAGCCCCTCCCTCTCACTGGGTGCAGTCTGAGGTAGAACTAGACTCTTCACAATATTGCTGTCATATCTGACTTCAAGGTGACCTTCTAATCAGACATCTACACAATCACAAACACCAGGAATTCCAATCTCTGAAACGTTGCTTGTCTCCACCTCACCCCAGCTCCATTGCTACTGAAACCCCTTACCCGTGTCTGTGTTACCTTAAACTTGGTGAATCCGAAACAGAACCCTTGATTTCGTGACTGGCCCAGAATCTGCTGGCTTTCAGTGTTTCCTGCACAATTACCCCAGATCCCTTTCTGGTGCAGCTTTCTACAGATTCCACCATGTAAATAGCACTCTGTTCTCTTATTGTCCCCTCCAAACTGACCGACTTGACATCTTCCCAAATTATACTCCATCTGACAACTTGTTGCCCCCTTCTCCTGTGTATCTCTCTCTCTTCACAATCCTCTTAGCACTTTACAGTTATGCCTTTTCTAGGAATTTCCCCCCCCCCCCCCCCCCCACCCATTCTTCTAAACATTTACTGGGAACAGTGGGCAGTGTGAAGCATGCAGAGATGCTCTGTTTTTAGAGATACTCTATGGGAGGAACTTGCTGCCCATTGGTCAGAATGGAGACAACTTGCCCATCGAGCTGCATGAACCTTTCACCCCCCCCCCCCCCATGTCTTATTGATGAGGCACAGCGGCAGCACGGAAGGGAAAAAAAAGAAGCAAATCCTGCTCTCCGCATCTCACTGACTCCTGGAATATTCTGTCCCATGTGTCAAAAATCTGCCCTGTTCAGTCGCATGAAATCCCAAGGTGGAAACTCACAGAAACCCACAGAGGTTTCCCCCTGAACTGACTGCTGACCTCCACAAGGGGTAATGTGTCCAGTCATCCTGGGCCAGGAGGAGGAGATGGTGTGAGTTTCTAACCTGAACTGACAGTGATGGAGTTTATAAACTTGTATTACAGGATACTACAGGTGGACATTCAGATGGTAATCTCAGTCATTGTAACACCAAACTCTGATTGAATTAGTCAATTCATCAGGACCTGGATATTCGCATTGTGTGTGAGTATTGTATTCCATCTGAATCCCATTTGCTGCATAAAAGTTCTCTTTGAATCTTCCCAAACCTTTTATGTGTGTCCTGTAATCCTTGTATAATGAGCTGATGGGTGTAAGGTTTATTATTATAATGTATAATTTCTGTAAATCCCTCTGTCACAGCTCCCCTCAATTGCCTTTGCTACAAGGAGAACAACCTCAGTTTCCCCAAACCCCTGATTCCCCAGTGTCTGTTTGATTAGATTACTTAGTGTGGAAACAGGCCCTTCGGCCCAACAAGTCCACACCGACCCGCCAAAGCGCAACCCACCCATACCCCTACATTTACCCCTTACCTAACACTAGGGGCAATTTGGCATGGCCAATTCACCTGACCCGCACATCTTTGGACTGTGGGAGGAAACCAGAACTCCCGGAGGAAACCCACGCAGACACGGGGTGAACGTGCAAACTCCACACAGTCAGTCACCTGAGTCGGGAATTGAACCCAGGTCTCTGGCGCTGTGAGGCAGCAGTGCTAACCACTGTGCCAGCATGCCGCCCACGGCTCTCTATAAGACACACATCAGGATTGTGTTGGAACGTTCTCCACTTGCCTACATCAGTGCAGCCCCCAACAATATTAAAGAAAGTGAACATCCTCCAGGACAAAGCACTGTGCCGTAGTGGTGTCCCATCCACCCCTTCAGCATTCCCTCTCCCCATCCCAGAGACACAGTGGCATCACTGTGTAAAAGGGAAAGTCAGCATTGTCCTCCCAGACCATAGGGCTGCTCTCTCATTAGGGAGGAAACTGGAGCCCCTGGAAGAAACCCATGCAGACACTGGGAGAATGGGCAAGTCCCACAGAGACAGTTGTCCAAAGCTGGAAACGAACCTGGGGCCCTGGCAGCAGGGCTAATCACTGAGCCACTGTGCCACCCTCAAATTGTAATTTGATTCACAACTACCACTTCCTCTGATAGTTCATTCCACACACAAACCATTGTCTGAACAAATATTTTTTAAAAATCCCCGAATCTCTTTTTAAAGCTGTTCTGCTGTCACCTTAAAAGCTGTGTACCCAGTCTTGAATCGGGTTCCTTCCTGGAAAGGACACCTGCTGTTCACATTACTGATACCACCCATCCATGATTTGAGTCTAATAAGGTCACTCCTCAGCCTCCTGCGCGCCAGTGAAAGACGTCGCAGCCTATCCAGCCTCTGCTTATAATTCAGACTATCCATTCCCCTCAACATCCTGGTA
This sequence comes from Hemiscyllium ocellatum, assembly GCF_020745735.1. NCBI lineage: Eukaryota > Metazoa > Chordata > Chondrichthyes > Orectolobiformes > Hemiscylliidae > Hemiscyllium > Hemiscyllium ocellatum. The sequence continues at coordinate 14,189 of NW_026868250.1, forward strand.
AATCGCTTTTGAATCCGCTCCAAATACATAATGTCCTCCCGATATCAGCATGGCCAGAACTGGACACAGAATTCCAGAAAAGGCCTCCCCAACATCCAAAATAACATCCCAACTCTTGTACTCCAAGGTCTGAGCAATGGTGACAAGTGTGCTAAGCACCTTCTTAACCACCCTGTCTACATGTGACACAGACTTGAAAGACCCGAACCCCTCGGCCTCTTTGTTCCATATCACTCCTCGATGCCCTGTTTTTAATTAGTGTAAGTCTGCTCTCGTTTGTTTTATCAAGATGTAATATTTTGCATTTATTCCAATCCAAAAATACCAAAAAAATCCTGAGCATTAAAGACAGTGGGAGTATACTTAAGAGGGAACTCAGGAGGGCAAAAAGGGGACATGAGATAGCTTTGGCAAATAGAGTTATGAATAATCCCAAGGGTGTTTATAAATATATTAAGAACAAAAGGGTAACTCGAGAGAGAATAGGGCTCTTCAAAGATCAGCAAGGTAGCCTACGTGTGGAGCCGCAGGAGATGGGAGAGATACTAACAAAATATTTTGCATCAGTGTTTACTGTGGAGAAGGACATGGGCAATATAGAATGTGGGAAAATAGAAGTTGAATATGTCCATCTTACAGCGGAGGACGTGCTGGGTGTCTTGTAACCTGTAAAGCTTGGTTAATCCCCAGCACCTGATCAGGTGTACCCTAGAGCTCTGTGGGAAGTTGGGAATGTGACTGCTGGGCCTCTTGCTGAGATATTTTGTATCATCGATTATCACAGACGAAATGCCGAAAGACTAGAGGTTGGTTAACATGGTGCCACTATTTAAGAAAGGTGGTAAGGACAAGCCAGGGAACTAACGACCGGTGAGCCTGGGCAAGTTGTTGGGGGGAATCCTGAGGAACAAGATGCATGTGTATACTGAAAAGCAAGGATTGATTAGTGATAGTCAGCATGACTTTGTGCATGTCTCTCAAACTTGATTGAGTTAATTGAAGATGTATCAAAGAGGATTGATGAGGGCAGAGAGGTGGACGTGATCTATGGAATTCAGTAAGGTACTGGACAAGCTTCCCCATGGAAGACTGCTTAGCAAAGTTAGATCTCATGGCATACAGGGAGAACTAACCGTTTGGATACAGAACTGGCTCAAATGTAGAAGGCAGGGTGGTGGTGGAGGGTTGTTTTTCAGATTGGAGGCATGTGACCAGTAGAGTGCCGTAAAGATCAGTGTTGGGTCCACTACTTTTTGTCGTTTATATATATGATTTAGATATGAGCATAGGAGGTATAGTTAGTAAGTTTGCAGATGACACCAAAATTAGAGGTATAGTGGACAGCGAAGAAGGTTACCTCAGACTACAACAGGATGTTGTTCAGATGGGTGAGAAGTGGCAGATGGAGTTTAATTCAGATAAATGTGACGTGCTGCATTTTAAAAAAGCAAATCTTAACAGGACTGATACACTTAGTGGCAAATTCCTAGATAGTGTTGATGAACAAAGATATCTTGCAGTGCAGGTTCATATTTCCTTGAAAGTAGAGTTGCAGGTAGATAGGATACTGAAGAAAATGTTTAGAATACATTCTTTTATTGATCAGAGCATTCAGTATAGAAGTTGGAAGGTGATTACAGGACATTGGTTAGGCCTCTTTTGGAATATTGTGTGCAATTCTGTTCTCCGTGAATCGGAAGGATGTTGTGAAACTTGAAGAGGTTCAACAAAGATTTACAAGGATACTGTCAGGGTTTGAGCTGCAGAAAGAGAGCAAAAAGGCTGGGGCTTTCTTTCCCTGGAGCATCAGAGACTGAGGGGTGACCTCCATAGAGGTTTATAAAATCATTAGTAGCATGGATAGGGTAACCAGACAAGGTCTTTTCCCTGAGTAGGAGAGTCCAGAAATAGAGAGCATAAGTTGAGGGTGAGAGGGGAAAGATATAAAAGGGAACTAAGGAGCAACTTTTTCATGCAGAGAGTGGTGCCTGAATGGAATAAGCTGCCAGAAGAAGTAGTGGAGGCTGACAATTACAGTATTTTAAAGGCATTTGGATACTTGACATGAATAGGAAAGATTTAGAGGGATATGGCCCAGGTGCTGGCAAGAGGGATAAGATTAGGTTCGGATATCTGGTCGGCATGGACAAATTTGACCGAAGGTTCTGTTTAGTGCTGTTCATCTGTGACTCACAGCTCAGTGGGTTTCGGTCCCTTCAAAGATAAATCTTAATCTGTTTTATTTTAGTAAAGCTACAACATTCAGTAGGGCGACAGTTTATTTCTTTAAATACACATCTTATGATAATTTGATAAAGTTTTTTAATATAAAATATTGGTACTAATTTATTCTAGAGTCATGTTTTGTAAAGCTGTAAGATTGTGTGCCTTTTTCTGGGTCTGTGGACTGTTAAGGTGCAGAGATGGCCATTCGTACAGTGATGTGCTCTTCCTGTTGGATGTGGGAGATTAAGGAAGGTTTCAATGATCTGATTGTCTGCAGGAAGTGAGGATGCAAATCCTGTAGGATTTCCTGGATCAGATGGAGCAATGGTTAAAGGTAATGAAGAATTTACAGGAGCATGGGGGTGTGATAGGTGGCAGTTTCAGAAAGGTAGGAAAACTGCCGATCCAGTCAGGTAGATGGGTTTCCTCTAGGAAATGGAGGAGCGGAAGGCAAGTAGTGCAGGAGTCTCCTGTGGTTATTTCCATCTCCAACAAGTATACTGTTTTGGAAAGCGTCGGGGGTCACATTTTCAGGGGAATATCGCACTGACAGCCAAGTTACTAGTGTAATGAATCTAGTATAATGTGAGGTATAACAGGTTCCACGCGATCGATGGTGATAGGGGGCTCTCTAGTCTGCAGCACAGACTGCAGTTTCTGTAGCTGATAGTGAGACCTCAGAGTGGGGTGGTGCCTCCCTACTGTCTGGGTGAAGGATGGCTCCGAGGGTGCAGAATATTCTGAAAGGGGAGAATGATCAGTGGGAGGTCGCTGTGCATTGGTACCAGTGACATAAGAGAAAAGGATGAAGTACTGATGAGAGAATATAGCAAATTAGCCTGGAGGATAATAAGCAGGATCTTGTGGGTCGTAATATCTGGATTACTCCCGGTGCCACATGCTAGCGAGAGTAGGAATAGCAGGGTAGAGCAGATGAATGCGTGGCCAAGGATCTGATACAGGGGAGAAGGATTCCCATTTTTGGATCATTGGAATCTCTGCTGGGGGAGAGGTGACGTGCATAACAAGGATGGATTACACCTGAATTGGAAGGTGTCTAATATCCAAGCAGGGAGATTTGCTAGTGCTACTCGGGAGGCATTAAACCAGTGAGGGCGTGGGGGTAATCCTAAAGAGATAGTGAGAAAGGAGGTAACCCTGAGGCTGGTACAGTTGAGAAGTTAGACAGGCAAGGGCAAGGCACAGAATGAGGTCGGACTGACAAGGTACAATAGACAATCGGTGCAGGAATAGGCCATTCTGCCCTTTGAGCCAGCACCACCATTCATTATGATCATGGCTGATCGTCCACAATCAGTATCCTGTTCCTGTCTTATCTCCATAAAACTTGATTCCATTATCTTTAACAGTTCTGTCCATCTCTTTCTTGAAATTATCCAGAGACTTGGCCTCCACTGCCTTCTGGGGCAGTGCATTCCATGTGTCCACTACTCTCTGGGTGAAGACGTTTCTCCTCAACTCTCTTCTAAATGGCCTCTCCCTTATTTTTAACCTGTGTCCTCTGGTTCTGGACTCACCCATCCGTGGGAACATGCATCCTGCCTCCAGAGTGTTCAACACTTCAATAATCTTGTAGGTCTCAATCAGATCCCCTCTCATTCTTCTAAATTCAAGTATACACAAACTCAGTCGCTCCAATCTTTCAACATATGATCATTCCGCCAATTCCGGGAATTGTCCTCGTGAACCTACCCAACACTCCCTCAATAGCCACAATGCTCTTCCTCAAATGTGGAGACCAAAACTGCACACAATACTCCAGGTGCGGTCTTACCAGGGCCCTGTACAACTGCAGAAGGACCTCTTTGCTCCTATATTCAATTCCTCTTGTTATGAGGGCCAGCATGCAGTGAGCTTTCTTCACTACCTGCTGTACCTGCATGCTTGCTTTCATTGACTGATGTACATGAATACCGAGATCTCGTTGTACTTCCCCTTTACCAAACTTGACTCCTTTTAGATAGTAATCTGCCTTCCTGTTCTTGCCTCCAAAGTGGATAACCACACATTTATCCACATTCAACTGCATCTGCTATGCATCCGCCCACTCACCTAGCCTGTCCAAGTTAACCTGTATTCTCATAACATCCTCCTCACATTTCACCCTGCCACCCAGCTTTGTGTCATCAGCAAATTTGCTAATATTACGTTTAAGATGTTCATCTATATTATTAATGTATATTATCAACAGCTGTGGTCCCAGCACCGAACCTTGTGGTACCCCACTAGTCACTGCCTGCCATTCCGAAAGGAAGCGTTTATCACTCCTCTTTGCTTCCTGTCAGCCAGCCAATTTTCAATCCAAGTCAGTATATTCCCCTTTGTAAATCCATGCTGACTCTGACGAATCCTATTACTGCTATCCAAATGAGCCATAATTTCATCTTTTGTAATTGACTCAGCGTCATTCTCACCACTGACATCAGACTAACCGGTCTATAATTCCTTGTTTTATCTCTCCCAACTTTTTTTGAAAAGTGGGATAACATTAGCCACCCTCCAATCTGACTCTACATCTCCTGATTCTGTGTATCCCCCTTTCCCAAGGGACTGAACGTCATCCCTCATCAACAGGGCCATCCCACCCCCTCTGCCCATCAGTCTGTCCTTTTGATAGCACTGCACTGCATTTATTTCAATGCAAGAGGTTTTACAGGGAAAGCAGATGAGCTTAAGATATGGTTTTGAACATGGGACTGGGATATAGTGGGTATGACAGAAACGTGGCTTAGGTTGGACAGGCCAGGTAGCTTAATGTTCCAGGGAATAGATATGAGGAAGGGTAGAAAGGGGGATAAGAGAGAAGGTGGAATGGTGTTTTTGAGTAGGGATAACATTATTGTTGTGCTTAGGGAGGATATTCATGGGGGTTCGCCCGTTGAAATTACTTGGGTGGAACTGGGAAATAAGAACAGGACGATCACCTTATTGAGGTTGTCTGTGTGGGTTTCATCCAGGTGTTCTGGTTTCCTCCCACAGTCCAAAGGTGTGCAGGTTGGGTGGAGAATCCAGGCTGGATTGCCGTATTGTTCAGGGATGGGCAGGTGGGTGGATTGGCCATGGGAAATGTTCAGGGATGTGCAGGCTAGGTGGATTGGTCATGGGAAATGCAGCGTTACAGGGGTAAGATAGGAGGCTCTGAGGGTCAGTGTGGATGTGATGGGCCGAATGGCCTGCTTCCACACTTGGGATTCTTTGACGACAATTCTACTGGTTTTAAAATAGTTGCAGAAAATAATAGATCAGATCTAAAAGTTGGTGTTCAAAATTGGACAAAGGTGAATTTTGATGGTACAAGGCAAGAACTTTCAATATTTCTTTGCAACCCCCAGGTAAAGGGACGGCTGGAAAGTGGGAACATAAGAACAGAAGGAATAGGAGCAGGGGTAGGCCATCTGGCCCCTCAAGCCTGCACTGCCATTCAATAAGATCAGGGCTGATCTTTTCATGGCCTCGGCTCCACTTTCCTGCTCTCTCACCATAACCCTTAATTCGATTCCTGTTTGCAAATCTACATTTTGCCTTAAAGACATTCAAGTTGATAACATCAACTGCTACACTCAGCAGGGAATTCCACGGATTCATAACCCTTTGGCTGAAGAAGTTCCTCCTCAACTCTGTCCTAAATCAGATACCCCCTTATTTTGACGCTGTGCTCTCTAGACTGACCCGCCCCCCAATGGAAATAACCTCCCTGCTTCTATCTTATCTATTCCCTTCTTAATTTTATTTTTTCCAATACAGCCTCCCATTCTTCTAAATTCCAACAAGTATAATCCCAGTCTATTCAGTCTCTCCACATACACCAATCCTCTCAACCCCCGACTCAAACTAGTGATCCTCCTCTGCACCCCCTCCAGTGTCAGTACATCCTTGTTGAAGTAAGGAGATCAAACCTGTACACAGTACTCCAGGTGTGGCCTCACCAGCACCCTGTACAACTGCAGCATAACCATCCCTCTAGCAAGGAAGGACAATAAACCCTTCACCATCTCTTTTAGTCCCCTGGGATGCATTCCATCACGGCCAGGAGACCCATGTTCTTTTGGGCTGTTATCTTTCCAACACTACCTCTTTACTGAGAGTGACTGTTTCCATGTCCTCATCTGCCATTGCCTCCATAGGCCTGTGAAAATGAGACAACAAGAGTACATGGACAGTATGTTCCTGTTAAAGCCAAGTCTGGTAGGTGTAGAGAATGCTGTGTGTCTAGAGAAATTGAGGGTCTGGTCAAAAAGATGAAGGAGGGATATGGCAGCTACGGACAGCTGGGTTTGAGTGAATCCCTCGGAGTATAGGGGCAGTAGGAGTACACGTGAGGGAAAACAGGAGGGCAAAAAGGATACATGAGAGAGCTTTGGGGGGAAAGAGGTTTAAGGACAACCCAAAGAGATTCTACCAAACACTAAGGACAAAAGAGTAACCAGGCAGAGAATAGGGACCCTCAAAGATCAACAAGGCTGTCTGTGGAACCACAGAAGGTGGGAGAGATACTACCCAAGGATTTCATGTCAGCTTTTACTGAAAGAGGATATGGAAGCGAGAGAGTTTGGAGAAATAAATAGTGATGATTTGACAACTGTCCATATTACAGAGGAGGTTGTACGGGATGTCTTATACAGAAAGCTGAGTAAATCTGTGGGACCTGATCAGGTGTATCCCAAATCTTTGTGGGAAGTGATCACCGGGCCCCTCGTTGAGAGATTTGTATCACCGATAGCCGGAGGTGAGGTGCTGCAAGACAGGAGCCATTATTTGAGAAAGGTGATGAGGAAAGGCCAGGGAACAATACACTGGTGAGCCTGAGGGTAGTGGCAGACAAGGTGTTGGAAGGAATTCTGAAGGACAGGTTTATATGTAATTGGAAAGGCAAGAAGTGATTAGGGATAGTCAGCATGGCTTTGTACATACATCACTAACTTGGACTTCAGAAAGACATTCAAAAAGGTTCCACATAACAGACTGGTTAGCAAGTTAGACACCATGGGATGCAGAGAGAGCCAGCTATTTGGATACAAATTGGCGGGAAGGTTGGGGACGGAGAGTAGTGCTTTTCGGACTGGAGGCCTGTGATGAGCAATATGGTGTAAGGATCAGTGCTGGATCCACTGATTTTCATCATTTATATCAATGATTTGTGTGTGAATATATGAGGTATAGTTAGTAGGCTTACAGTAGACATCAAAATTGGAGGTGCACTGGACAGTAAAGAAGGTTACCTCAGAGTACAATGGGACATCAATCAAATGGGCTGAGGATTGTCAGATCGAGTTTATTTCAGATAAATGTGAGGTGCTCCATTTTGGAAAAGCAAATGAGGGCAGGAATTATACACTTAATGGGAAGGTCCTGGGGGGTGTTGCTGAACAAAGAGATCTTTCAGTGCAGGTTCATAGTTCCTTGAAAGTGGAATCATAGGCAGGGTAGTGAACAAGGTGTTTGGTGTACTTGCCTTTACTGGTCAGTACATTGAGTAGTGGAGTTGGGATGTCATTCTACGGCTGCACAGCACATTGATTCAGCCACTTCTGGAATTCTGCTTTCAGTCCTGGTCTCCCCGCTATCGGAATGATATTATGAAATTTGAAAGGGTTCGGAAAAGATCTGCAAAGATGTTGCTAGGGTTGAGGGTTTGAGCTATATAGATAGAGGGTGAATAGGCTGGGGCTGTTTTCCCTGGAGCATCGGATACATTTGTGAGGAGCATGGATAGGATGAAATCCCAGAGTCTTATTCCCAGGATATGTGAGTCCAAAGCTTGGGGGCACAGGCTTCAGGTGTGAGGGAAAAGATTTAAAAGGGATCTAAGGGGCAATGTTTCCAGCTGAACATAGTACGTGTGTGGAAGGAGCTGCCAGAGGAAGTGTGGAGGCAGGTACAAGTACCCAGTTATGCCTTTGAGATGTTGTATGTGATTAGCAAAAGTTTAGAAGGATACAGGCCAAGAGCTGGCATATGGGATGATATTAATTTAGGATATCTGGTCGGCATGGACAAGTTGGATCGAAGGGTCTGTTTCTCTGCTGTACATCTTTATGGCACTACTAAAATTAAGATGGGTTTCTCTTTTATGGAGAGTTAGCAGAAGATCAACTAATTCTCCTTGGAGCTGAGAAGGTTAGGCAGGGATTTCGACCAGGAGCAGATTTGTTTCCAGGATATTTAATTTACAGAGAGACAGACGGAGAAATTATTAACGTCACAATTTTGAGTAACTACCTTCAGGTAAATGGCAAATAAAACAGGTTAAAAATGTGAAGATTATTGTACTCACTAAGTTCTGAGCATCTGGAACAGTTTGGACGCAGATTCAGTAGTTATTGAGAAAACAAATTTGGAATTTAACTTTTTTAAGGAAGGATTTGGAGGGCTACAGACAAATGGGAGGTGAGTTGGGATAGACTGGCACCATCTCCAGAGGGGCCAGTACAGCTGAATAGCCCCAAACCCCTGTGCTCTGCGTTACTGCCCCATTCACTGTGAATGATGAAGCTCATCCCAGGGCAGAGTCCAAGAGACATACAGCATGGAATTAGACCCTTTGGTTGAACTGGTCCATGCCGACCAGATATCCCAACATTTGGCACATATCCCTCTACACCCTTCCTATTCACATGCCCATCCAGATGCCGAATGGTGTAACTGTACCAGCCTCCACCACTTCCCCAAACAGAAGATTCCATACAGGCACCCATCTCAGTGTGAAAAAAGTTGCCTCTTGGGTCCCTTTTAAATCTTTCCCCTCTCACCTTAAACCTACACCCTCTCGTTCTAGACTCCCCCACCCCAGGGAAAAGCCCTTGTCTATTTTTCCCATCCATACTCCTCATGATTTTAGAAAGCTCTATGAGGTCACCCCTCATCATCCGATGCTCTTGGGAGGAGCCCACTCATGTCACAATGGGGCCCAGGTGATTGACAGCAGCTTCAGACCAATAGGAGAATTGGCGTGATCCTTCGGCCAATGGGAGTGAATTGGGGTGGGTCCAGCAGGCCAACACATGGCCATGAGCTGTGCAGGCGCAGTGTCACTGTGAGAGAGGTCCTCATGAGTGTGAAGGGAGTGGGAGAGACTGCAAAGTCTGGGGAAGAAATTGAGTTATTGTGGACTGGGAGGGTTTATAAACGCACAGTTTTAGGCTGCTAGACTTAAATTAGAAATTCCTGGTAAATTAGAACAAAAGAACTGCGGATGCTGTAAATCTCACTCAACAGCCAAAAGATACTGGAAAAGCTCAGCAGGTCTGGCAGCATCTGTGAAGAGAAATCGGAGTTAACATTTTGGATCTGCTGACCCTTCCTCAGAACTGATGCTACTGAAAAAAAATGTTGGTATATATGCAGAAGATCGGGGTTAAGGAGTAAATGATAGGTGGTGATAGAGTCCAAAGAGATGGGAGCAGTTGGACAAAGGAGTGGATAACGATCTGGCTGGGGCAGGGTGAATAGCCGTTTATGGGGACTGTTAGTGGCTAACTATAGCTAATGTGTAATGGTAGGTTATGTACTAACAAGGCCTGGTGTGTGGGTTAAGAGGCTATGGCGCTAGGACATTGGAGAGTTCAGGACCTAAATTATTGATTTTGATACTGGGGCTAGAGGGGTGCAGGGTCCCCAAGTAGAAGATAAGGTGTTGTTCTTCCAACTTGCGTTAACATGTGGCGCTGGAAAAGCACAGCAGGTCAGGCAGCATCCCAGGAGAAGGATAATCGACGTTTTGGGCATATTCCATTCATCAGGAATGCCGGGATTGGGAGTGGGGTGGGAAGTAAGAGGGCTGAGAGATAAATAAGAGGGATGTGTGGTGTTGGTGGGAAGTGGGCTAGGAAGGCAATGGGTAGATGTAGTTAGAGGGTAATGGAGATAGGGTGGAGTGGATAATTGGAAAGGAAAGTGGACAGGTGGGACAGTTTAAGGGCGTGGTGTCGAGTTGGAGGGTTGGATCTGGGATAAGGCAGGGGAGGGGAGATGAGGAAACCTTGATTCTGTGGTTAAAGGGTCCCAATTTCTTCCTCCAGGCGTCGGGTAGCTGGGATTTGGTGGTGGAGGTGGCCCATGACTTGCATGTCCTTGGAGGAGTGGGTAGGGAAGTTGAAGTGGTCAGCCACAGGATGGTGGGGTTGGTTGGTGCATGTGTCCCAGAAATGCTCCCTGAAACATTCCGCAAGTTGGTGTCCCAGGAGACAACATCGAAAGCAAAGGCCATAATAGGTGAGGTGTTTGGATGTGCAGGAAAATCTCTGCTGGATGGGGAATGGTCCGTTGGAGGTGAGGGGGAGGTGTGGGCACAGGTTTTGCACCTCTTGTATTGACAAGTGAAGGTGCTGTGAGTGGAAGGTGGGTTGTTGGGGAGCATGGATCTGACTAGGATTCACAGGGAATGGTCTCTGTGGAATGCTGAAAGGAATGGAGAGGGAAATATATCTCCGGTGGGATCTGATTGTAGGTGGTGAAAATGGCGGAGGATGATGCGTTGTATCTGGGTGGAAGGTGAGGACTGGGGGGTTCTATCCTTGTTGCAGTTGGAGAGGTGTGGTTCAATGGCAGAGGTGCGGGAAGTGGTGGAGATACACTGGAGGGTATTGTTGACCACGTAGGAGGGGAAATTGCAGTCCTTGAAATATGGTGTGTTTTGGAATGTTCTGGAATGTTCTGCCAGCTTGCATCAAGCTTCACTGGAACACTGCAGTAAGCATGAGACAGAGATGTTGGCCAGGGAACAGGTTCGTGTGTTAAAGTAGCAGGCAGCTGGAAGCTCAGGGTCTGTTTTGCAGCAGAACGTAGATCATCAACTGCCATTTCCAGCACCTCCACTGAGCTGCTGCCAGACACAGGTTCCTGTCCCCTCCATTCACAGCTATTCACCCTCCCAGCAGATTGTTATCTACTCCTTTCTTTCCAAATGTTATTTTTTCTTTTGGGCTCTGTCCCCACCTATTATTTACTCTTTACCCCCTATCTCCTGCAGTCCAAAGATGTGCAGTAAGGTGAATTGGCCAAGCTAAATTTCCCGTAGTGTTCAGGGATGTATAGGTTAGGTACATTAGTCAGGGTAAATGTAAAATAATAGGGTCGGGGAATGGGTTTGGTTGAGAAACTCTTCAGAGGGTGAGTGTGGACTTGTTGGGCCGAATGGCCTGTTTCCACACTGTAGGGATTCTAATTTTCCCAGCTGCAGTCAGTTCTGAGTGAGGGTCACTGGACCTAGAATGACCCTTAGTGTGTGCAGGAGGAGGAAAGGGGAGTTGGATCAGTTTAGACTGGAAGGGTTTAATTACACTCTGTACAGGTAGTTAGGCCTGAATTAGAAACTCTTGGTCCCACGTTTACAGCAAATGGGAAAACGGCTGTGGGCCTCAGGCGGTGATGGGTTCTGGGTTATGGCCACCATCTTTATTGGGGACAAGGTACAGCGAGGCGCATGGGCATATCCTCTTCCTGGGTGGGGTCGGGGTGATTTGAAGAGGAGCATTTACACATCAAACACATACCAAGAGAAGTATTTGTCTTTACTGTTCAGCCTGCACTGACTGTGAGTTTTATTTTGTGAATTCATTTTATAGGATTTTATTTAATAATTGAGACAGGGATCTCAAAATCAACTTTCTATCGTCAGCAGGGTCATCAGGATCGGAATACCATTGACATTTAACTGGGGAAGGAGAAAGGTGTGTCTGTTCTGTCTGTGGGAAAGTATCTCTTTTTTTTCAAGCAAAAAGCAGAAAGATGTTCCAAGGGATCACCCTTTGGGTTTGTGCTCAATTCTGGGCCCTGAGAGGGAACACAGATTTGTCCAAATTACACCTCGTCTCTACATAGGAACTGTCAGATTTAGACCCAATCACCCACTTTCTGATGTTAACCTGTAAACTCCTCATTTTCAATTCCCTGCAAGCTTCTGATTAAAATTCCTTATGGACTCAAATTCCAGCACCATTTCGGGTGGAATGTTCCAGGTTTTGACAACTGTCTGTTCATTCAGAAACTGCTGAGGTCCGTATTGACTCTGGGGTTACAAAGGGCTGAATTGAAAGATGAGATGCAGTTCTTCAGCTCCCATTGAGATGCATTGGAACAGTACAGGAGGCTGAGGGCAGTGTAGGTGTGAGCAGACAATGAAAATGACAGGGCTGCACCGTGAGGGCTGCTTGGTTCAATGAGAGTGTTTTGGAGTTGGGTGTAAATAGAGCGAGGGGAGACAGGGAGAAGGTGAACCACAGCTTCAGTTTTAGTCCAGGCCATTCAGCAATTCACATGTTCCCAAAGGGAACAGCCAAGTTGTAAGCGATACCTGCTGAGTGTTTTTTTTAAAACAGTTTTTAAAGTGTAAAATGTCAGCTTAAGTAAAGATCGGGGCTTTTGATGATAATGGAAATGTTGGAAGAGAAGGAAGGTTTTTGCTCATTTAAATTCTCCTAATGGGAGTAACTAGCTGAAACTAGAGACACATTGTTACAGGAGCCCTCAGACCCGTGGGGCGCTCCTCTTGTACAATGTGGGAAATAAGGGACACTTCCAGTGTCCCTGACGGCTGTGTGTGCAGGAAGGGTGTCCATCTGCAGCTACTGGGAAACTGCTTTTCAGACCTGGAGCTGAGAGTGGACTCACTGTGGAGCAATACTGAGAATGTTATGGACGGCACGTTTAGTGAGTTAGTCACACTGCAGGTGAGGGTTACACAGGCAGAAAGGGAATGGGTGACCATCAGATCAAGCAAAAGGCTCAGGAAGGGAGTGCAGGACTCCCCATGATCATTCGCTTCTCATACAGATATTGTGCACCGCTTGGGATTCTATAAGGGAGGGAACAGGTGGGGTTGCCTCTCAGGGGAAATCAGCAACAGCCAGGTTCATGACCCCACAGAGAGCTCCGCTGCACAGAACGGGAGGAAGGAGAATGGCAGAGCTATAGTGACAGGGGATCCAGTAGTCAGGGTCAGAGACAGGCGCGTCTGTGGCCACTGACATGAATCCAGGACAGTGGAATTGAACCCAGGTCCATTTATTGATAAAGTGCACAGACTAATAAAGGTCAACGTCCCAAATGCAACCTTCAGCACTTGGTCACCCTAAAGCTCTATTTTCCAGGGTCTGTGCACTTACTCTGAGCCCTTCAGAGGGATTGAAGGGGATGGGGAGAAAACAGGAACAGGATTGTGTTGTAGATCTACAAACTAACCGTCACCCTCCCCTCTCAGTCTCCCCCCTCTGTCTCCCACCCCCCATCGTACCTCCTCCCCACCGCAGGGAAAAGACCTTGTGTATTTACCCTATCCATGCCCCTACTGATTTTATAAACCTCTATAAGGTCACCCATCAGCCTCTGACGCTCCAGGGAAAACGGTGTATTCATCCTCTCCCTATAGCTCAAATCCTCCAACCCTGGCAACATGCTTGTAATACTTTTCTGACCCCTTTCATGTTTCACAATATTGTTTTGAGAGGAAGGAGACCCGAATTGCACGCAATATTCCAAGCATGACCTAACCAATGTCTGTATAGCCGCAACATGACCTCCCAACTCCTATACTCAGTGCTCTGACCAATAAAGGAAAGCATATTAAACACCTTCTTCACTATCCTATCTACCTACGATTCTGCTTTCAATGAGCTGTGAACCTGCACTCCAAGGTCTCTTTGTTCAGCAGCGCTCCCGAGGACCTTACCATTAAGTGTATACATCCTGCTAATATTTGCTTTTCCAAAATGTAGCACCTCACATTTATCTGAATTAAACTCCATTTGCCAATCCTCAACCATCTGACCAAGATCCCGTTGTAATCTGAGATAATCTTATTCACTGTCCACTACACCTCCAATTTTGATGTCATCTTACTAACAATACTTTCTATATTCACTTCCAAATCATTTATATAAATTATGAAAATTAGTGGATCCAGCACCGATCCTTTGTGACACCCCACTGGTCACAGGTCTCCAATCTGAAAAGTAACCTTCTGGCACCACCCTCTGTCTTCTACCTCTGAGCCAGTTTTGTATCCAAACGGCTCGTTCTCTCTCTGTATTCCGTGAGATCTAACCTTGCTAACTAATCTCCCATGGGGAACCTTCTTGAACGCCTTACTGAAGACCATGTAGATGATTTCCACCCTTTTGCCCTGACTTAAGTTCATGAGACGTGATTTCTCACACACAAAGCTGTTAATAGTATACAGGACTTAACTCTGTACATTGGAGTCTGCGTCACCCAGTTATGGGTGTTCATATTCTGGATAAAGTTCACGTACACCAGCTTTGTGTTAGTGACTGTGTATCGAGTCTTATTAATATCACCAACACAGTGAGTTCCTTTTCAAAGGCAGTCCCTATATCCCTAACCCTGCTCCCATCTGCTCTGTCTCCTCCATCCCCACCAGAGACAGTAAGTGGTAGGAGCTCATGGAGTTTCCATGTGAGTGAGACGGAGAACATCTTCCCTTCTTTCCTCTAGTCCACCAAGAAATGGTGGTAGTGTCCTTACCTCTGGACCAGGAGGATCAGGTTCAAAGTTGAGTGACAGCATCTTTGAAGTGGCTGATTGGAAAACCTGCCCAAGCCACCAGGCCATACTGTCTCCCAGCTGTCCCTGCCTGAGCCTCTAAACAAAACCTTCCTGTAGTTTCTCTCCTGTTAGACTCTCCCATTGCTCAGTTTGTCCAGGATCCCCTCCTGCTGCTGCACTGCTCATGTCCCTCACTGACCTGTCCATCCCCCAGTGTCCTCCACATTCATTCATTGTTTACAATCCCATTGTCCCAGTCCTCCAGCCCCGCCCCCTCCACCCTATTGGGCAGTGGCTGCTGTCAATCACTCAGGCTCCTGTGTGATCTGGAGCATGCTCAGCAGGAGGGGAGACCGGTGCATGGGCGCAGTGCTGGGCAATTGTTGGTGTATGTGCAAGGTGGGTCAGTGCCAGGGAGAGCGGCTGTGGGTGTGTGGGATTGATCTTTCATTGGCAGCTCACTCCCTTCCTCCCTCTGGGAACAGGACCCAGGGGAATGGCCCCTCCCCTGGTATCGGGACAAGTGGTCGGCGTATCAGTGGGGGAGTATTTTGCAGAAAGTTATCAGAACTCGGGTGAAGATTCAGGGATGTTACGGAGAGGAACATTCATTTTAGTTCATTTTTATTCAACCAGATATGATTTGGCCAGTGTGTGCAGGATGGTTCTCATCAGAGGATCGGAGTAGGGGAATAAATAAGAGGTTCCAGATTGGGGGGGAAAACGTCAGTCCGTTCTGTCCCAGAAGGAAGCCCTGGGAGGTGTGGGGAGGATTCACCAACACCCAGGAGGCTCCGAGTCAGACTCATTGATTTGATTAGATTAGATTTCCTACAGTGTGGAAACAGGCCCTTCGGCCCAAACAGTCTACACCGACCCTCGGGTTACCCACCCAGACCCATTTCCCTCTGATTAATGCATCTAATATTATGGGCAATTTAGCCTGGCCGATTCACCTGACCTGCGCATCTTTGGATTGCTGGAATCGAACCTGTGACCCTAGTGCTGTGGGGCTGCCGTGCCATCGTGCCACCCCTTTTTTTGGTTTTTAGTCTGTAGGCAGGAGCTAGGAAGCTGAATTCAAAGAGAGGAGAGTGTTAGAACTAGGTGTGGAGGGAAGGAGTGAGGAGATTATTTTGGATTTCAGTTCACAGAAGAGAGAAATTGTGAGACTGAGATTTAAAGCTTTGGGGGAACAAAGAAACTGCAATTTAATACTATAATTGTCTTATGAATTTCCATCCTGTGTTAACGGTGGTGACTTGTTTTCTCTGTTGTAGAGAACTGAAAGGGCAGATTTGCAGATGAGAAATTTAAATTGAACTTCATTTTCAGTTTTGATAGTTACTTGATCCGTGCCGATCTGAATATCATTGGCCTTTTTCATGTGGAAGGGAAGGTGTGTATTCTGTCCGTGGGTGAATATTTCAAATGTCAGTGTGACTGGGAAAATTACTGAGGTACAGCCAAGTCCATGTTAGCGTGGTGACTGTGGAGAGAGGATCAATCTAAACATCAGGTCATAGGCAGAGAACAAAGGGAACTAACACCTTCAACATATTGTCTCACTATAAACCATTGTTAGCAGCTAACCTGAGAATGCAACTTTAAAAAGAAGGGTTTTGTGATTTACACATGAAAGAAGTCAAACTATCACTGTATTCTCACAGATGAAAGGCTTAACAGACAATTAATTTTTCAATGTATAATTTCAGTTACATCACACTGCAAATTTTTGCTATAAACTCTGTGTTATGATCGAGCCCTCCACAATCACCTGATGAAGGAGCGTCGCTCCAAAAGCTAGTGTGCTTCCAATTAAACCTGTTGGACTACAGCCTGGTGTTGTGTGATTTTTAACTTTGTACACCCCAGTCCAACACCAGCATCTCCAAATCATGACTCCTTTGGGGAGGGTGGTGAGTTTTGGATTCAGCTTTCCAGTTATTACCATAAGAAGATGAGCACTGGGTACAGGAGAGGGAATGCAGCCCTTCGAACCAGCCCCACCATTTAATACGGTGATGATTGAGCTCACCTCGGTCTCAGCTGGGTTTTCCTGCCTGCTCTCTCTCACCCTTCATCTCATTGCAAATTCAACATCTGTATCTCTTCATTAAATCTGCTCATTGTCCTGGCATCCACTGCATTTTGAAGAGGGAATTCCACAGATTCACAGCACATTGAGATAGGTACATTCTTCTTCATGAAATTAGAATAGAATCCCTACAGTGCAGAAACAGGGTATTCGTCCATGGAGTCCACACCAACCCTATAATGAGCATCCCATTCAGACTCACCCATTCCCTGTATTTCCCATGGTTAATGGCTTAACCTGCACAGGCATGGACACTGTGGGCAATTTAGCATATCCAATCCTCCTAACCTGCACATCTTTGGACTGTGGGATGAAACGGGAGCACCCAGAGGAAACCCGCTCAGACACGGGGAGAACGTGTAAACTCCACACAGTCACCTAAGGCTAAAATCAAATCCAGGTCCCTGACACTGTGAGTCAGCAGTGCTAACCATTGAGCCACCTCTGCTTAAAATCTGCTCCTCCTATTCACTTCCCACGCCCCAGTTGGCTGAATCTATATTCCTTACATCAGAAAATCAGGTTGTGGAAGCAGGTGTCTCAGTAAAACCCAGTGACAGCCCATATGTCCTGTGTGTCTGAATGGGGATCCTATACACAACACCCTCCAGTCCACATTTTTCATACACTTTCCAGAGACAGGGCTCCAGTGGCTTCTTGGGGACTACAACACCCACAATCCCTGTGGCAGGGACCACACGTGTGTGGGGAAACCCCGCACTGTACATGTACAGAATGTGGGCGGGTTTTGGAGCATGTGCTTTAGGTAAGTATACTTTGCAGAAAGTATTTCACACTGTGATTGGCTGGGGAAGGGATGCATCTGCTTCTGGTATTGATCTGTTAGGGGGTCACCACACCCATGTAGGACCACTCTCCATCCCCAATTCATTGTAATGCTGGGAATCAACAAATGGGAAACAAAGAAGGATCTGACCCATTCTCCCAGACTGAAGGTTCCTCTTCTGTCCAGGATCTGCCACCTCCCTTTCTGTTTCCTTTTGTTTCATTCTGCTGTTACATTATTGACTTGCAGCAACTGAAGGGAAAGGAAGTGAACCCAGAAAGGGTGCAGAGTCTAACCAGGGACGGGAAGTGGTGGCATGGATCTGTTTATCAGTAACTCCATGAGAATGGGGAGGGTGTACATTAGGGGGTAGCAGAGTCAGAATGGTGGGAGAGAGTAAGTGGGCTGGAGGGTAACAGCTTCGGGGGAAGAAAGGGGAAAAAGATATTCCAAAGAAGCTAGAATTGTCTGCTCTGAATTTCTAATCTGTACATATTCCTTTATACAGGGTGCTAGATGGTGAAGATTTGCAGACTGAAATCTCAAATCATGTGCAGATTGTGATTATGTTAACCAGCATTTGAAGAACCAAAGATAGAGAATCACTCGGCCAAAATCCTGCAACACTCACACACAGCATTGTTGGTCTATCTGCACCAAATGGACTGTGAATGGTTCAAGACAGCAGCTCACTCCCATCTTCTCAAGGGTAACTAGAGATGGGGAATAAATGCTGGCTGAGCCAGTGATGCCCATATCCTGGAAATGGTTTCTATCTCTAGTTGCTGAACCCCAGTTGATGTTACTGCAGGATGGTGAGGGACGCTGAGTGCATCCTCCAGGAGGCAGCACCATCACATTACCCCTGCCTACACCCACACAGTAACACAGCAACGTCACTGGAACAAAAGGCAGTGAAGCCAAAGGAGGACTTAGATATAGTTCTTCGGGGTAAAGTCATGAAAGGGGATTGGAACACAGCAGGAACAGGAGACTGAGCTGGATGGTCAGCTGTTTCCCATTGAATGGTGGAGCAGGATTGAAAGGCTGAATGGTCTCCTCCTGCTGCTATCTCCCAGGTATGTATATAGCCATGGAGCCCGGGTAGGAAGGAGTGGGCAGGGATTCTCCAGGAGATTGCACTTCCACAACAGGTTTCAGTGAGGGAAGGTTTGATGGATTTTATTTAACATTTATCTTTAACACAAAGTTTGTAAATTTTGGTTTTAAAATGTTGTAAAAGTTTTTTGCACAGCAAATAAAATTAAAGAAAATAAATTAAACTGTCTGAATATAACAGTTTTAAAACTTTCAACCACTGTAAAACAAAATCCCTTTTGTCACGGACACCATCACTTTCCAGTTACTCAAGCTCCAGGGAAATATTCCCTCCCTGTCTGAACCTTTGGTTTGATGTAATTGCTTTTCAGGTCTCCTTCTGTGAGCTGCGAAGCGTTCTTTTTCCCCATTTCCCTGACACAGAAATGTTATCACAGCAACCTTCCCACCATCAAAATCATCATTATGCCATTTTGCTTTTGGTTAACATATAATCACCAGCAGTGCAAAAGTGAGGACTGCAGATGCTGGAAACCAGAGCCGAGATTAGAGTGGTGCTGGAAAAGGGCTTTTGCCAAAACGTTGATTTTCCGGCTCCCCGGATCCTGCCTGACCTGCTGTGCTTTTCCAGCACCACTCTAATCTAGACATATCATCACCAACAGTAAACCATTTGTGTAACCAATTGAGTATTTCCAAAGAAAGCCCATTACGGGCCAAGCAAACCATTACAAGTGACAGAGTGAGAAGGGACTAAATCAAAGTAGAGTTGTGGGGAGGGGGCAGCAGTGGGGATAAAGCACTGTATCCCCTGCGGTGCCCACCTCTATCTAAAGGCATCGAGAGAATTGATACACACCACATGGTCCTTCTCCAAGGACACCCGGCTGTGTAGCCTTTATCCTCAATCATAGAATAGAGTCCCTACAGTGTGGAAGTAGAGCACTGGCCCATCAAATCGCGCCGACCATCCAAAGAACATCACACCCAGAGCACGCTATCACTGTAACACTGCATGACCCATGGCTGATCCACCTAGTCTGCACAATCCTGGATACTGTGGACAATTTAGCATGACTGATCCACCTGCACATCTTTGGACTGTGGGAGGAAACCAGAGCACCTGGAGGGGACCCACACTATCATGGGGAGAATGTGGGGACTCCACACAGGCCGTTGACCAAGGCTGGACTCCAACCTTGTACCTGATGCTGTGAAGCAGCAGTGCTACAATCACAATTTAAATCAAAACAGATGATCCTTGCGCATTGTCACATTACTGTTTTTGGAGACTTACTGCCCAGAGAGACAGCCTGAGGTTCAGAAAGTGGCAATGTAAGATCAGTCAACTCCAGCCCAGTTAATGTGGTTAACAACAACATCAATACTCCAACAGTGTCATCATGTACAAGGTCAGAGAAACTGATCCATCAGCCTGAAACTGACTGACCATGTGGCTGTCAGTGACTCCAACACAAGTGAATGGAAACATTGCTCAGAGCCTGTTTCTGTAACATTCAACTCAACCAGGAAATAAAAAACATGAATAATTAGCTGAAAACAAGGCAACT
The DNA here is from genome assembly GCF_020745735.1 of Hemiscyllium ocellatum. Lineage (NCBI taxonomy): Eukaryota > Metazoa > Chordata > Chondrichthyes > Orectolobiformes > Hemiscylliidae > Hemiscyllium > Hemiscyllium ocellatum. The sequence continues at coordinate 34,452 of NW_026868250.1, forward strand.
GCTCTGTTAGAGTCAAAATCATTCAATGTTCAGTTATTGGACATTATTGACTCTCAGAATATTCTAACCTGCAGAATCACAGTAAAAGGGGAAAGTAAACAACATTCTTGGCAAAGACTTAATGAACCAACTGCTTGTATAAAACAGCTCAGAACAAAGGGGCTGAATCCTCCACAAACTGACAAACACAGATACCATCAGATTTATAGATAAAGATTGGAATTCTTTGGAAAAACACTTCCCTGCTTATGGTTTGCAGTAGAAACCATTCTCAGTGATCTGCCACTTATTTCCTTTGAAAAGAGTCGCTGTTTCCCCTCAGAAAAGCAGGTGTGTCGCGCACTTACAGACTGACTTACAGACAAAGGAAACCTGATCTGAGACTCGCAGGTTAATGAAGCTATTAGTGACAGTCCATTGCACACAACAAGAGCTTAGACCACAACAGATTCTAGTGAAACCAACAATGCAATGAAAAAGGTGAATTAGTCTTTATAATCATGCAGCCTCTCTCAATCAAATAATCCTAGTCAACTTCTAAACATTTTAAAACTATTAATATCAATATATACATATTTATTTACTTTCCTAATTTCCTGCAAAAAAATATCTGATTATTCTCTTCAAAATATATGTTAAATGGTCAATTCATAATCACAATTTATTTCCAATTATTCTTAGTATAAAACAACTTGCAAACTAAAATAGTTTTCATGGTAATAATGACAATGGAAACTTTGTTATGTAGTTTACCCATATGTCCAAATATTGTTTTGGTTCATTATTGTAGTGAAGCTAAAATTAAAGTCTATTTATTTTCTCTGATATCCTTCCATTACTTTATTCCCTAATAACAATGCCCATGGTGTAATGGGTGACAAGCATTAAATAAAATTGAATTTTCATTGCAAGAACTTGTGCAAATAATCACATATTATTCAGTTCATTCATTGTCGTTGATTATCATCATTTTCACCATATGATCACGTTAAATTCACTTAAATAATCACAGTAGAATTTTCACTTCTATAGATATGTCAAGTGAATGTCAAATTACTCATATTTCAAGTCAAACCAAATTTACATTTTGTTCTGTTTTATTCCAGGAATGACAGGATGTGTTACGTTATTATGGGAAACAGGAACAAGTGAAGGTGGTGCCTCTCAGACGCGAGACCTGAAAGCCAAAGAGCCAGGTGGTAGTTACAGTGGGGGAGGTACCGAGTCTCCCACTATCCTCAGAAGGCAGTGAGGATGGTGACACTGACTGGGACGGGTTAGATGACAAAGCGCCCACGTATGGACAGAGAGAGGACAATAGGTGGGTTGACCCACCGCCCTGTAAGGCCCAGAAGGCCATGTCTGTGGCACCGCTCGGCATCAAAGCTCAAACTTGGACAGACGGGAGGGGGGCAAGAAAGGGAACTGACAGAAACCAAACTGAACCGTTTATCCAGCTGAACGACAGATGTTGGTGAATGACCACCCAGCCTGATAGAGAAATGGTAATAATGGGCCTTATTGGGTGAATACAGATAAATGAGTTGAGATACAGTCTCACCGATGATGGTGTCAGGCCAAGATGCCACGATGTGTACAGCAGAACATGTCTCTGCAATGAGATGGTGAGGGTGTGAGCTGCTTCCCTCCCAGTGCACAGCCGATCAGTGGCTCCAGGCATTTACAGATATTACAGGGACACACTGGGGAGGGGTCAGGCTGAATGGGCTAAAATAACCTTGGTGACTCAGGGACCCAAGGGTAATATCGAGGATCATACAGAGAGGAAACCTAAGGTGTGTAAGGACCACTGGGGATTACCAACCCCCAACCTGTGATGATGAAATAGGTTGATGTGTTTAAAGATAACATGGGACCATATTTAACTGTAATTATAAACATGGGACTCCCAGTGGGAGATAATTCTAACCACCTTCTGAATTGGGCCATGAGAGCTGAGGCAAACTCAGAAACACAGGGGAATAGCTGCAGTACAGGGAGGGTAACCAGACCCACAATGTTACAAGGGAAGCAGGAAAGGGCATATAGCCAAGGAACGTAGGCAGAGAGAGGGAGCTAGATGTTCACATTGTGTGTGCACCTGTGTTCATGTAGGCACATGAATATTCATTGATGCTGTGCTTGGGAACCAGCAGAACATAATATTAATACAGGAGCATCTATATCAGTTACCGATACAGATTTGCCCCTCACTCCTCAATTACTAAAATGAGAGCAGTTGGAGAGGGAATCGAGGAAGCTGGATGAAATAAACCTGTCCCGATGCAGATCATGGATATGGCAAAATATATTCAGATATGGGAGTGTGAAACTGAGGAAAGGACCATTCTGGGAGTTGCCATTTTAGAACAGTTCCGAACAACTATTGATGTAGAGACACAAACTGTAATACGGGAACAACCTGGCCAGGCCCTGGGACAGGAAGCAAAGGAGAGGCGACATCTCCAGAGTAGTTACCTTGCAGGGAGACTGGAGCAGTCAGAGAATCTGGAGAGTTATAGCAGGGCGGGTAACTCAAACAGGAATGTGGGTTGTTATCTGTAGATCCTGTAAAGATCGAGGGTCCTCTCACTCCCCACACAAACAGGATCCCATTAAAGCTGGGGCTGAGGAGGCAGTCATTGTGACAGTAACAGATTGAGAGAAGCAGGGAATAGTCAGACTAACAGTATCCCAGACTAACTCACAGAAACCGAAAGGGTCATCCCACCTCACTATTGATTATACCTCCCTCAGTAAATCCGCCACTAAACAGTATCCTACAGTAGCGAACCACACCACTTCAGTTAATGGATTAAAATTGCAACAGGATACAGTCTCAGCCCTTGATATTGTGAATGGGTTCCTGTGGACCTGGAACAGCAGAATAAGCTGGTATTTACTGTCTGAGGAAAGCAGTAGACCTGGATCCAATTACCTCAGGGATCCCATAATATTCCAGTATATCCCACCGATACATGGCTGATGGAGTTCGTCAATTTAATCTTACCAGCACCTCATTACCTCAGTTGGAGAGAAAGAACATATCCAGATATCACACAGAGTATTGTGTTGGATCAGGCAGGCCGAGCTTAAAATTAACCCACAGAGCGTGGGAAGGTAGGGGGAGACGTACCTGGGACATCACATCAGGGCGATCAAATCAGGAAGGAAGGAGGACAATCCCAGTGTAACGAAAGATCATGATTTCAAAACTATACACCCACACACCGTGAAGGAGATAAGGCAAACTTTAGGATTGTTCAATTATTGGAGGACTTTTGTCGAGAATTACCCAGAAATGGCAGAACCATCACGAGCCCTGACAGAAGCACTGACATTAGCCAGGGGTCAGGGAGTCAGCACATACACAGACAGACAGCATGCCTTTGGTATAGTTCATGACCAATTGATAGCCTGGGCTTGGTGGGGCACATAGAGCATGAAGGACAGATCAGAGAGTTTGTGGAAGCAGCTAACTTTCCCAGTGAAGCAGCAATAATGAAGATTATAGCTCACAGGAAAGTAGAAACCCCACACTAACAGGGCAGTGAGTATGTGGGGAAGGCGGGTGAATAGACAATAGATGCAGGAGTAGGCCGTTCTGCCCTTCAAGACAGCACCACCGTTCATTATGATGATGGCTGATCATTCTCAATCAGTATCCTGTTCCTGCCTTATCCCTATAACCCTTGATTCCACGATGCTTAATAGCTCTATGCAACTCTTTCTTGAAAGTATCCAGAGACTTGGCCCCCACAGCCTTCTGGGGCAGAGCATTCCATCCCACTACTCTCTGGGTGAAGTAGTTTCTCCTCAATCTGTTCGAAGTGGCCTACCCCTTATTTTTAAACTGTGCCCTCTAGTTCGGGACTCACCCATCAGCGGAAACATGCTTCCAGCCTCCAGAATGTCGAATCCTTTAATAATCTTGTATGTAAAATACTGACTGAAACAGTGAAGACATTCGAGGAGATGGCAATGGGCATAGCTACAGAAGTGAGAGAGGAAGGTTGAAAGATATTCCCAGAAACAGTCCCACAACAGGAGAAACAGGAATGGGAAAAGGGTGGGGCAATAATAGGACAAGACAGAGTCTGGATGATCCAGCAGTGCCACCACACTGTATAAGGCAAACATTATTAAAAACATATCATGGGCTGAACCATATGGGGCAGGATACAATGCAATAGCAGATGATCCACGACAATCCTTGCCTAGAACAGGGAGCAAGGTTTTGTCGAAGGGGTGCAGTGTGTTCACAGTGTGAGCCAGGGAAAGCAATCAGGATAAAATGGAGGCAGCAGCAGGGACCCAGGGGCCCATGGGAACAATTACAGATGGATTTGACACACACACCCATCCCAGTCCCAGGGAAGGAAGTCCTACTGGGTTTTAATAAATAGGTTTACTCATTGGGTGGAAGCATTCCCCTGCAGATTATGACCAAGGGACAAATGTTACAGGGAACATAGCTAAAGAGCTATGTGCCCTGTTTGGTACTGAACAGAATACCCATTCCTCCATACCACCCCCAGAGCTCTGGGACACTAGAAGGAATGACGCAGACACTGATAGCTAGTCTGACTAAGGCTCTCTCAGAGACAGGACAGCGATGGGTTAGAGTACTCCACACCAGCCTAATGAAACTGAGGACAACCCCAGCAAAGGGTATGGGGCTGTCCCCCTTTGAATTAGTGACTGGATGGACTATGCAGATGCCACAGGGTGTGGTAGTGGGAGGGCCGGAGATGTGTGGTAGTGGGACAGCCGGAGATGTTTGGTAGTGGGACAGCCGGAGATGTTTGGTAGTGGGAGGGCTGGAGATGTGTGGTAGTGGGAGGGCTGGAGATGTGCAATGACAAGGATAGGGTTAAACCATTTGTGAAAGAACTGGCAAAGCAGCTGCATGGGCTGAGAGAATCAGAGACTGTGAAAGGGAACACGGAAATATCCGAGCTGACATTCCAAACCCTGGAGTTCAGGTCAGGGGGAAAATATTACTGGAACGTATGAAATAAACACATCAAAATGCTGGAGTTATCTGGGGGAGCCAGAGAGAGACCTCTCCCATCATGCATTAGTAAGGAGCTCTGAATAAACGTTGGTCATGCTGCTCATCACAGAACTCAAGGCTCCTCTTTGATATTTCTCCCAGCAACAGTTGTGCAGGGGCATGTTGCTGGCTGGAGGTCTGTGGCTAGTGCTGTTCCACAAGGATCAGACCTGGGCCATCTGTTGTTTGTAATGTATGTAAATGAAAAGTTTGGAAATGTAAAAGATTTAATGAGCAAGTTTGTAGATGGCACAAACTGTTGAAGTTGTGAATCGTGAAGAATGATGTCAAAGGATACAGCAAGAAAGAGATGAGTCAGAAAGTTTTGTGGAGAAATTGCAGATATATTTTAATTCAGACAAGTGTGAGGTGATGCGTTTTGGAAGACACATAGCAAGAGGAATGTATACAATAAACGGAAGGGCCCTGAGCAGCACTGATAAACAGATGGATCTTCAGTTGCAAGCTGAAAGATCCCTGAAAGTGGTGAAGGAGGTGGATGGCAGGGCTTGCCTCCTTCTGTCAGGGAAGTGAATATAAACCTAGAATCAGGCCACCTTTGGGGTATTGTGTGCCGTTTTGATCACCTTATTATAGGTAGAATGTGAAGGGTTTTGGGAAGGTGGAAACAGGTTTACCAGGATGTTGCCTGGATTGGGATAGGTTGGAAAATCTTGGATTGTTGTCTTTGGAAAATCAATGGCTGTGGGGTGACCCAACTGGCACAGACAGAGTTTGTAGACCATGGTTTACTCCAGAAATTGAATCTCTTGTTAAGAAGAAGAAAGAGGCTTATGTGTTGATGAGGCAAAATGGTACAGATGAAGCAATAGAGAGTTACAGATCAGCTAGGAAGGATTTAAAGAGAGAGTTTAAAAAAAACAAAGGGAGGACAAGAGCAGTCTTTAGCAAACAGAATAAAGGATAACCCTGAAATTTTCCATAGGTATGTGAAGAATAAAAGGATGATTAGGGTAGGAATAGGGCTAATCAAAGACAGAAGTGGGAAGTTGAGTGTGGACCGTGCAGAGATCGGAGAAGTGCTAAATGAACATTTCTCAATGGTGTTTACACAGGAAAAGGGGAATATTGTAGAGGACAAAACTTGGTACGAGATATTAGACTAGAAAGGATTGAGGTTAGTTACACACAGGTGTTATCAATACTAGAAGGAGTGAAAGTAGACAAGTCCCCATGGGGTTTATCCGAGGATTTTCTGGGAAGCTATGGAAGAGCTAGCAGAGCCTTTGGCTTTGATATTTGAGTCATCATTGTCAATGGGTTTAGTACCCGAGGACTGGAGGATTGCAAATGTTGTGCCCTTTTTCAAGAAGGGCAGCAGACATGACCCAGGTAATTATAGACCAGTGAGCCTTCCTTCCATTGTAGGAAAGGTTTTGGAAAGGATTATAAGAGATAACAGTTATAATCATCTAACAAGCTCCCATTGTCTTACCTCCCCTCCATATTAGCATAGGTAAGTGAATTCCCCATTTACTGAAGGAAGAACCCTCCAGCCTTAATCTCTTCCCACCAACACATAATCATGAACATTACGATAATCAGTTTCTGTAATCCATTCATACGTTATCACAGGACATCGCCATTCATCAAGCTTTGTAAGGTCATAATTACCTGCTTTAAACTATGTAATGACAATCGCCCATGTGACTGATATGCCTTTGTCTAATTCCTATTAAATATACTGTCTCTGTGGGTAAGGCAGAGATTCATGAAGAAGAGTCTCTACAAGTAGGCACTTTGCTACTTTAGAGATGCTTTAAAACTCTCGCCGGCTGTCCGATAATAAAGCTACTGCTGTTGTGCAGAAAACTTGCATCGTCTGGATTTGTGGAACAAAATAGTCATCAACAATGAAGGATATGAGTGATCTTCAGGATGTGGAGTACAGACTTACTGGAGTGGTTCACTGATGAAGAAAATGCAGTCATTGGATTGATTTGAAGAAATTGCTATTTTCTTTGAAGTAAACAAGCTAAATATATTTTTGATAGAGCTGTATAAGATTATAACAGACCTAGATATAGCAGACAAAAATATCTGTATTCGATAGGCGATGGTACAAGAATTAAGATCAGATGTAAGGTTTTGAGACAGAGGGACATGAACAAGTGTTTCTGCTGTCTGTATTGGCTAGAAATATGCAGAACATTACCTATTATGGTGGTGCAGGCAGAGGAGAAGATGAATGATTGATAAAAACAATTATATCAGATCTGAGGGAAATAAACTTGCAAAGTTTGTGGGACATATGAGGAGGGAGAATATGGGATTCTGCTACAGAGAGCCAGCTTGGATTTGATGGGCCTCTCTCTGTGCAATAATGCATTTTATTTGGACTTGCTTAACTTGCTGTGGTCACCGATTAAGTTGTCATTTAGGTAAATCTGTTCAGTGTTCCTACTCAGACCAATACAGTCTGTCCTTCCACAGCAGGAGATAATGTTTACTGCTTTATACTGGGTTCTGTGTGTGTGTGTGTGTGTGTGTATATATATATATATGGAGGGGGTGGTGAGGGTGTAACGGTGTGTATAGCAGTCTGCCAGCATTTATCTGAAATGGCAAAACACTAGTGCAGCCACACTAGGGACAGACTCTGGAAATGTGGGGAATGTCAAAAGGGAATTCTTTGCCTATCCCACCTGGAAACTGGCCAAACCAGTCAGACTGGGGAGAAGCTGTTCACCTGCTCTGTGTGTGTGTGTGTGGGTGGGGGGGGGGGGGGGGGGGAAGGGATTCACTCAGGCATCCATCCTGCTGAGATACCAGTCAATTTACTCATAACCACAGTTGGATGATTTTTTTTCTCTTTTTCACACCAAGTAATGAGCAACGGTTTTGGCAGTTCATAAAGTTTTGCATATCGAGAACTTCGTTTTGGAAATGTTCACAACATTTCTGAACTGTCGACCACATTGCTGTGGGTCTGAAGTCACAATGTAGGCCAGACCAGGTAAGGATGGCAGCTTCCTTCCTGAACGGGCATTAGTGATCCAGATGGGCTTTTCTGGCAATCGATTAATGGTCATCATTAGATTCTTAAATTTTCAAGTTTTTTAAAAATTAATTCAAATTCCCCCATCTGCTGCAGTAGGCTTTGAACTCAGGTCTCCAGAACTTTATCTGGGGCTTTGGATTAACTGTCCAGCGACAATATCACTCGGCCAATACTTCCCCACATCACTGTCCATCTGCACCGAGTAAACAGCGATTTTCTGGTACATCAGGACTGACATCAGGACTGGTTAATCACACATACATTTGCTGAATAATTGCAGGAGCTGGATGTTGATGGGCTATTGACATCCATCTATGAACCATGTATTCTGAGGTTTGTTTCTGATCATGATTGTAAACACCATCAGTCTTGTTATCTTTTGGGGATAAGAACAGTTTCAATTACCTTTCTGTTAAATACCTAGCAATCAAGTCGATCCCATAACTCTCAGGCAGATTAGTTTCCTTTGAAGAGCTCCTCATCTCCCCAACCTCCTCCATCCTCACCTCCAACAGGACAATAATCTCACAGAGTCTCTTTGTGACTATGAATGAGACAATCTGATCAGCTGCTTCTTTCCCTACTCCTATGTCAAGTTGGATCTTAATCTCCCCTTGCTGCAGTTGTGATCCTGCATCATTGTACAGCGTTGCTCGTATTTCATGTCTTGGCCTATCAGTGTTCAGGATACTGCATGTAGCTTCTTGTACATCGGGTTTACAGTGCAAGAGTTTAGCTCTTGCCTTCCAACAACAGTAGAGTCGTACTCCAACAAAGCTTACAGAATCACGGCCCAGCATATTCCCCAACTTCCCTCCTTCCATCAAACCAGAGGATCAGCCCTCATTCAACTGAGAGAATTCAGGAGGGCATGGCAGTAACAGCAGCATGAATACCTAAAAATGAGGTGTTCACCTGATGAAGTTACCAAACAGCATAAGCAGCAAGTGATAGACAGAGCGAAACAATCCAGTAAACAACGGAACAGATCTAAGATCTGCAGTCCACCACAACCAGTTGTGATTGAAGTCAGAGCACAGCTGGAGTTCTGAGGACAGTTCTCTCCAAGATATTAATCAACAAGAATGTCAGACTGGATGAATCATCATAAAACTGAAGTCCATTTGATATTAATATGTTTACAATCAGTGTTCAATTCGCCACATGTAGCTGAAGGTAAAGATAATCTTCAAGTGATTGTAACAGTGAAGACACCGGAATACTTATTCAGCAAATTAAAACCTGTTGTGTTAGTAATAATTTTAAAGAGATATTAAAAGTAAGGTGACTTGAGTATAATGGACGAAATTTATTGGTGGGTATCTGAAATGTGAAGTTAATTTAGGATTAGTTAACAAACAAACACATGGTAGGGAATCCCAGCCCCATGGAGTGCACATTCAGTTCCATGTGGGAAAACCAGGACACTTCTTGTATCAGCAACAACCACAAGAACACGGAGGTGACACTGGAACACTAGTTTGACCACGGCTAAAGTACTGCACTCACTCTTAGTCCCCACATTCCAGGATTGATGTGATCACACCAGAGAGGGGACAGAGAAGATTGATCAGAATGTTTCTCTGATTGGAGAATTTCTGCTCTGAGGAAAGATTGGATAGGTTGGGGGAGGGGGGGGGGGTTCCCAAGGAAGATGAACTGAGATTTAATTGATGTGATGAAATGCTGAGGAATCCAGGTAGAATGGATAGGAAGCAGCTATTCATTAACAGAGCCATCAGGAACTAGAGGTTTTAGATTGAAGATAATTCTCAGAAAAAAAGAGGAAAGGAGAATTTATTTCCCTCAGAGATGGTGGAGAGCAGGATCTCACTGATGGGGTGACAGAGGCAGTTACCAGCATTACATTTGAATAAAAGTACGTGGATGGAACTGAAATGTTGGAACGTGCAGGGCAATGGACTAAGTTCTGCAGAATGGGATAAATGTGATTTATTTGACATTTCTCCAGAATATTAAACTCCAGTCCAATTTGAGAAGTTAAACATCATTAGACTTGAGCTCCAAATGTCAGAATAAAATTATCAGAAAGTTACAGCACAGATCAAAGCCACTTGGCCCATCCTCCATGTGTTGGCTGTGATAGAATGACTCAGGCTTTACAGCGTTCTGTACTCACCAATGAGAGCAACAATTTCAGACTGTAGACGCTGTCCTCTATGTTGTTATAACCTATTTTCTCAAAGTATTTCTTTGGCAGCTGCATATCTTGTTTCCTTGTTTCTTTCCCAGCCCTAAATCTATTCCCCTTGGCCTTGAGGGACTACCATTTCTGCTGTTTAATCTCTCCTGCCTTCGCCTATGTGACAGACTGCCTTTCTGTCCTTGTCTCACACCTACCTACTCACAACCTATTACATTTCTGATAGTTCCCTGACCACTGTAACTTTCACTCCCCCCGGGTCAATGGCACAAATTTTGAATTCTGTTCCTCCAGAGATAATGGGAAATCTTTCTGGCTGCAGTTTCCCCAGATTTTATTTTGGAAACAGAGAATTTGCGTCAGTCAAGTATTTGTGAGCTTTCATCCACAATTCCGAGCATTTGGATGTAATTTGTGACCCTCCCACAGATGTGCAGGTTTGCTCTATTGGCCGTGCTAACATGGCCTGGAGAGTGTAGGTTTGGCGCGTTGGGTTGGCCATGGTAAATGTGGGGTTACGGGGATAGGGTAGGAGAGCAGGTAATTACCGACTTGATGGGCCGAATAGCCTCTGTCTACACCTGCAGAATTATGCGATTATAAATGGTTGCGATTGCTGTCACATTTTCCTAATGCCTGGTTCGTTCAGCTCAGGTACACATGCTGCCTGTGTGTTTCTGTGGGTTCTCACTCACTCCTATCCTTCTGTTTTTACCTCAATTTCACACTGTATGTGAGGGTGAGAACGAATTTTTAAATATAAGTATTCCAACTGAAACTCCTCACAGGTCAGGACCTGTTTCTGCTGCTGCCATCACTCACAAGGGACAGGAAAACAATAAAGGTTTCATTACAAATCTTACAGGAACATAGAGGTTATAATTACAAGAAAAGGCTGAACGGCTCCAAATGTTTTTCTCAAGAAAACAGGAGGGTGAGAGACAACCTGGTACAAATGGGAAGCTTTGTGTTTGTATTTTCAGAGATTTGAGGTTGAAATCATCAGGTCGGAAGCATGTTTCATTGCCCCAGATCATCAAAGTTGCAATCTAATGTGTATCTTTCATTCTCTCTGTCTGAGTTAACACCAGATGGACAGGTCAGTGTCTGAGTGTTTCCCCAAATCCCTGATTGAATCTGGCTCCCCCACAGTCTCAGGTGTTGCAGCACTCACTGGGTCATGGAGAAACTCTGCCGTTACAATGAGAACTGTCTTTGCTGTCACCTCTCCTCATGCTTCCGCCTAATTCCCATTTCCCTTCATTAAATCCCAGCTGCCTCTAGTCCACCCACATGGGCATGTTGAAGAGCATGACAAGAGAATGGATTGAAACTGAGAGTTCAATAGCCAGAATGAGAGAGGAAGGAGGAAATAAATGGGGTTCGTGGATCCCAGGGGATACAGACTCCAGGCTGAGTCCTTGTGGGCATTCCCGCAGTAATACAAGACAGCATTCCATGATGAGAGTTAAACCCAGGAGGCAGGAGGAGCCACTGAACATTAGCAGGTTTAGTTCAAACACAGGAGGTTTGTTCAGTCAGTAACAGTGTGTTAGACATGGAGGGTGAAGTGAGCAGTGAGGGGAAATGTTACCACAAGCTGCCGATGGATAACTTTCATTGGAACAGAAGGAGGCCATTCAGCCCCTCAACCCTTCTCTGCCATTCATGATGATCATAGCTGATGTGTGACCTAACGTACAACTTGCAAAACCCTCTAATTTCATCAATAAACTCCTCTGCAACAGACCAGATGAATATGAAAAACTAAACATCTGCAAATGCTGGGAAATCAGAAATAAAAACAGAAATTGCTGGAAAAAGTCAGCAGATCTGGCAGCATCTGTGGAGAGTGCACCTTTGGGTCCAGTGACCGGTCAGGTGACCAGCTGCAGCTGACCATTCTGCTATTTCTGTAACACTCTCTGGACAGGTTCTGGTGCGGGGGGAATGAGACTGTCAATAACAACTGAGAGACACAGGAGGACGGGCTCAATCAGAATAAAACACATTTTCGTCTTTCTCTTTTAATTCAAAGGCAAACATTATTCATTATCGTTTCAGAAATAAGATAGTAGGCCAGAAATCAACTCTTCATGTCATTGGGTCTGGGAGACTGTGTTACTCCTGACCTGGTCCAGCCGACATGTGAATCCAGACCCTGAATAATGGGGTTGACTCTGAACCATCTCTTGTGCAGTCAGAATGGATGACAAATGCTGCCCCAGCAAGTGATGCCGTGATCCCATGAACAAACAAAATAAATCTGATCGCTGTGGTTAGTTGTGAACTCGCCGGTGTTACTGGAAGAGGATGAATGGAAAGGTTTATGGGGTAAAGGGAGAAGAATAGCTTTCCGTGAGGTGATCCTTTGGAGAGCTGATCAGCCAATCAGCCTCCTTTTGTACAGTAACAATTCTGTGAATAATTAATTCTGAGCCCTCTAAGGAAATATCAGAGCAGGGTTTACAAAGAGGTCAGATTGAATGAGTGTCTCGGTGAACACAAGTGAGACACAGGTACAGAGAGGCTTTGGGATGGATTAAATTAAATTTTATATATTTGCACAGTCATCAACATTACAGCAGTGAAAAATGGGAGTGATGGAGAGAGCAGCAAATAAATCTTCAACATTTATGCAGCTAAAGGGGATGCTGGGTAAAGATACCGTAGTTAGTGTTTATTTCATTCCAGGCACACCAGCCTAGGAGCACTTCCTTCCTGTATACATTCTCTCGAGCTCTTGAAGATTTTTGTTCATTTGAAGTGTTTCATGTTTAGATACTCCAGAGAAGACAGCTTCAAGCTCCTCAATCTCTCCTGCCAGGGCAATGCTGCTGTTAGAATTCAATTCACTGGGGCGTGTTACTGGCTGCTTCATGGACTGGAACTGGCAATTGAGACTGAAAGACTCCTGTATAAAATACATTCAATGGTATTGCCAGACGCGAGTGGTTTTAGGAAAATGACCTTGCCTTACATGCATTGAGTGTCAGTGCACTTCCTGTTGTGGGGCATCCTGTTTAGATACAATCTATTGATAACTATGAGAACTGACAAGCACTGGCTCTGTCAAAGTGGTCAGAGCATTATGGCTGTCATCGAAGCTGGTAACAAACTTCCCATGGGTTAAAAATCGTAAATGATAGAGTAGGTACGAGGTCTGATGATACTGTTGGAGTATTGATGTTGTTGTTAATCACATTAACTCGGCAGGAGTTGACTGAATTCATATTGTCTCTTTCTGAATCTCAGGATGTCTCTCTGGGCAATGAGTCTCCACAAACATCAATGAGCAGGGGTCATCTGTTTTGATTTAAATTGCTCTATAGCACTGCTGCTTCACAGCACCAGGTACAAGGTTAGAGTCCAGCCTTGGTCAACAGCCTGTGTGGAGTCTGCACATTCTCCCCAGGATAGTGTGGGTCCACTCCAGGTGATCTGGTTTCCTCCCACAGTCCAAAGATTTGTGGGTTAGGTGGATCAGTCATGCTAAATTGTCCACAGTGTCCAGGATTGTTCAGACTCTGTGGATCAGCCATATGAAATGCAGTGTTACAGGGGTGGAGTGCTCCAGATGGGATGCTCTTTGGATAGTTGGTGGGATTTGATGGGCCAATGCTCTCCTTCCACACTGTCGGGATTCCATTCTATGATTGAGGATAAAGGCGATACAACAGGGTGTCCTTGGAGAAGGAGCACGTAGTTTTTATCAATTCTCCCGCTGCCTTTAGATAGAGATGGGTACCGCAGTGGATACAGTGCTTTATCTCCATCGCTGCCTCCTCACTCCCAACTCTACTTTGATTTGATCCCTTCCCACTTTGTCATTTATAATGGTTTGCTTTGCCTGTAAGGGGCGTTGTTTATAAATATTCAATTGGTTACATGGGTGGTTTACTGCTGGTGATTATATGTGAACCAAAATGGGGTAATGGGGGGTGATGATGTTGATGGTGGGAAGGTTGCTCAGCTGTGTGAGATACCACGTCCGGGTCAGAGAAATGGGGAATAAAGAACACTTCACAGCTCACAGAACCAGAACTGAAAAACAGTTAAATCAAACCAAAGGTTCAGACAGGGAGGGAATATTTCCCTGGAGCTTGAGTAACTGGAAACTGATGGTGTCCGGGAGTAGACAGGATTTGTTTTACAGGGCGTTTGAAATTTTAAAAACTGTTATATTCAGATAGTTTCATTTATTTTCTTTTAGTTTTATTTATTGTGGAATAAATAGCTACAATATTTTAAAACCAAATTCACAAACCTTGTGTTAAAGACAAATGTTAAATAAAATCCATCAAACCATCCCTCACTGAAACCGGGTGTGGAAGTGCATTCGCCTGGAGAATCCCTGCCCTGCCTACTTCTTCCTAGCCGGGCTCCATGGCTATATACATACAGGAGAGATAGTAGGAGGCCATTCGGCCTTTCAATCCTGCTCCACCATTCAATGGGAAACAGCTGACCATCCAGCTCAGTCTCCTGTTCCTGCTGTGTTCCAATCCCCTTTCATGACTTTACCTCGAAGAACTATATCTAAGTCCTCCTTTGGCTTCACTGCCTTTTGTTCCAGTGACGTTGCGGTGTTACTGTGTGGGTGTAGGCAGGGGTAATGTGATGGTGCTGCCTCCTGGAGGATGCACTCAGCATCCCTCATCATCCTGCAGTAACATCAACGGGTTTCAGCAACTAGATATAGAAACCATTTCCAGGATATGGGCATCACTGGCTCAGCCAGCATTTATTCCCCATCTCTAGTTACCCTTGAGAAGATGGTAGTGAGCTGCTGTCTTGAAACATTCACAGTCCATTTGGCGCAGAGAGACCGACAATGCTGGGAAGGAGAGTGTACAGGATTTTGGCCAAGTTATTCTCCATCTTTGGTTCTTCAAATGCTGGTTAACTTAATCACGATCTGCACATGAGTTTGAGATTTCAGTCTGCAAATCTTCACCATCAAGCACCCTGAATAAACAAATATGTACAGGTTAGAAATTCAGAGCAGACAATTCTAGCTTCTCTGGAAATCTTCTTTCCCTTTCTTCTGCAAAAGCTGTAACCCTCCAGCCCACTTACTCTCTCCCACCATTCTGCCTCTGCTGTCCCTAATGTACCCGCCCCCATTCTCATGGAGTTACTGATAAACAGATCCATGCCACCACTTCCCGTCCCTGGTTAGACTCTGCACCCTTTCTGGGTTCACTTCCTTTCCCTTCAGTTGCTGCAAGTCAATAATGTAACAGCAGAATGAAACAAAAGGAAACAGAAAGGGAGGTGGCAGATCCTGGACAGAAGAGGAACCTTCAGTCTGGGAGAATGGGTCAGATCCTTCTTTGTTTCCCATTGGTCGATTCCCAGCATTATGACAAGTTGGGGATGGAACTTGGGCCCATGTGGGTGTGGTGACCCTTTGACCCCCCCAACCCGTTAATCCTACAAGCTGATTGGTTCCTCCTCCAGCCAATCACAGTGTCAAATGCTTTCCGCTAATTACCCCAAAGCACATGCTCCAAAATCCGCCCATATTCTGTACATGTGCAGTTCTGGGCTTCCCCGCACATGTGTGGTCCCTGCCTCAGGGATTGTGGGAGTTGTAGCCCCCATGAAGCCACTGGAGACATGTTTCTGGATAGTGAATGAAAGGTGTGGGCTGGAGGGTGTTGTGTATAGGATCCCCATTCAGACACACAGGACATGTGGGCTGTCACGGGATTTTACTGAGACATCTGCTTCCACAACCTGATTTCTGACGTAAGGAACATAGATTGCGGGGTGGGGAGGTTAATAAAGGGTAGCAGATTTTAAGCAGATGTAGCTGAGTGGTGAGCACCACTGCCTCACAGCGTCAGGAACCCGGGTTTTATTTCAGCCAGAGGCGACTGTGAGGAGTTTACACGGTCTCACCATGTCTGCGTGGGTTTCCTAGGGTGCTCGAGCTTCCTCCCACAGTCCAAAGATGTGTAGGTTATGTGAATTGCCCATGCTAAATTTCCCACAGTGTCCATGTATGTGCCGGTTAGGCCATTAGCCAAGGGAAATGCAGGGTTACAGGGACAGGGTGGGTCTGAATGGGATGCTCATCATAGGCTGGTGTGGACTCGATGGATGAATACCCTGTTTCTGCACAATAGGGACTCTATTCTCATGAAGAAGAATGTACCTATCTCAATGTGTTGCAAATCTGTGGCATTCCCTCTTCAAAATGTGGTGGATGCCAGGACAATGAGCAGATTTAATGAAGAGATACAGATGTTGAATTTACAATGAGATGAAGGGTGAGAGAGAGCAGGTGGGAAAACCCAGCTGAGACCGAGGTGAGCTCAATCATCACCGTATTAAATGGTGGGGCTGGTTCGAAGGGCTGCATTGCCTCTCCTGTGCCCAGTGCTTATCTTCTTACGGTAATAACTGGAAAGCTGAATCCAAAACTCACCACCTTCACCAAAGGAGATTTTGGAAAAAGCAGGATAGTCAGGTGGATTAGCGTTCCAAACTTAGATAGTGAGGAAGCGTGTAGGAGATAATGATTTTGCAATTTTAAACTGAGGGGAGACAGTGATTTATGGTTTTAGACTGTGAGGACATTCACACCGTCCAGAATACTCTGTTGTGAATATCTATCCTATACTTTGTCAAAGACCTTGGCTTTGTATTAATGAAACGCAAAACACCCAGGAAACTTCGCCTCACCTCGTAATCTGATAAAAGACTTCTGATAAATCTGGTTGAACTTAGAACACAGCTGGAAAGCTGGAAGATTAGATCCAATCCAAGATCCAGTGCTTAAACAAAGGAGACTACAATAGGATGAGGCAGGAGTTGGCTAATGTAAACTGGAAGCAAAGACTTTACCGTGGGAAAGTTGACGGACAACGGGGAATTTTTCGAAGTGCTCAGCAAAAGTATATATCAGGGAAAAGGAAGGACTGTAGGAAAAGGAGTAATCTGCCATGAGTGGCTCAGGAAATAAGGGAGTCTATCAAATTTAAATAGAAGGCATACAAATTGGCAAAGACCACGGAGAAACTAGGAGATTAGAGAAACTTTAAAGATCAACAGAAAGCTAGATGGGATTGGGGAGAAAAGTGATGAGTAGCTGTCCCCAGGGCCGGAATAGCAGTTTACACTGCTCAAGGGGAAATATATGGTCTCTGTAATTGTTGAAGCACTTAACTGTTACCATAGAGATAATCCTGATCAAGTTAAAAAATCACAGCACACTCCAAAAGCTTGTACTTCCAAATAAACCTGTTGGACTATAACCTGGTGTTGTGTGATTCATAGGTTTGTCCACCCCACCCCAACACCGGCTCCTCCATATCAGAATCCTGATAGACAGCCCCACTGAAACTGAAGTGCCTGTCAGATACTTGAGGGAGCCACAGGGGTGTATGTTTTAACCACAAAGTGCGAAACTGAAGTAGACTTTCTAACTGACCGTTGCCATGGAGATAATACTGAGAGAGAGTCTCTATTCAAAGTCCCAAACCACAAAAGGTATAAGAATGGGAGCTTTACATTGGACAGGTGGGGCTTTACCTGATGCTGCCTGGAGGTGTTTTGCATGTACACTATCCAGGTAACTGCCATGTCTCATCAATAAAGACTCAAAGAAGACCTCTCAGAGTTCTGCTAATGTAGTTATTGCTATCCAGCAGGGTTTAGGAATATGAGTACACAGCAGTCAGTCTTCACAGTGGAGGATACGAAGAACATGCCAGTAATTGATAAGGAGACTGAGGAAGGTGAGGAACTAGAAACAACCATTATCACGAAAGAGTTAGAGCTGGGCAAGCTAATGGAGCTAAAGATAGATAAGTCTCTTTGCCCTGATGGAATACATCCCAGGATATCAACAGAGTTAGTGGGAGAAATAGCAGATGCACTTAGAGTTATAACATCCTGCAGCAGAGACAGGCCCTTTGGCCCAAACTGGCCCATGCCGACCAGAATGTCCATCCACACTAACCCCATTTCCCTGCACTTGGCCCATCTGCTTCTGACCCTTTCCTATCCATGTATTTGTCCAAATGTCTTTTACCTGTTGTGAGAGTGTACCCACCTCAACCACTTCCACTGGCAGCTCATTCCATATACATACCACCCTCTGTGTAAAACAGTTGCCCCTCAACTTCCCTTCTATTCTTTCCCCTCTAACCTTCAACTGATGCCCTCCAGTCCTTGATTCCCTGGGAAAAAGACTGAATGCATTCACCTTATCCATGCCCCTCATGGTCTTATACACTTCTAGAACAGTACCCACTCAGTTTCCTCTGCTCTAAACAAAAAAAATCCTCGCTTGTCCAACCTCTCCCTATAACTCAGACCCCTGAGCCCTGACAACATCCTTGTAAATTGTTCTGCACTTTTTACAGTTTAATAACTGAAACCTACACTGCATTCATCATATTTCCAGTGTTTCCCCACGGCGCTGGAACCAACGTGACAACGCCAATGGATTACAGTCCATGATCGAGAATGAACTCCTTTACAACAATCCCGTTTTCATAGTGTTTCCCAAGGTGCAGGTATCCTTGTGTCTTTCTGGTTGTATGGTTAATTAAAGACTTGTCCTTCTACAAAGCAAAGCTGTGGCTTAATTGTTCCTGGGAAACATGCCATGATTTTTCAGACTTTCAAAAACAAACGAACTCTTTCTCCACAGTCACCACCCTAACATGGACTTGGCTGTGTCTCAGTAGTTTTTCCAGTCACACTGAGATTTGGAATATTCGCCCATGGACAGAATACACACCTTTCCTTCCACATGAAAAGGCCAATGAATATTCAGATCGGCACGGATCAAGTAACTATCAAACTGAAAATGAAGTTCAATTTGAATTTCTCATCCACAAATCCACCCTTTCAGTACCCTACAACTGAGAAAACAACTCACCATATTAATACAGGATGGATCTTTATAAGACAATTATAGTATTAAATTGTAGTTTCATGTTTCCCAAAGTTTTAACTCTCAGTCTAGCAATCTCTTTCTTCTGTGAACTGAAATCCAAACCAATCTCCTCACTCCTTCCTCCACACCCAGTTCTCACACTCTCTCTCCTCACTTTGAATTCAGTTTCCTAGCTCTTGTCTGCGGACTAAGAACCAAATTAATGAGTCTGACTCTGAGTCCAGCAAGGGGGGGGGGGGGGGGGGGGGGATGGGGGGGGCGTTGTTGGTGAATCCTCTGATGACAACCATCCTGCATGCACTGCTTCCTGCACACTCTGGCCAAAACCTGTCTTACTAAAATGAACCAAATTAGAACTCGAATTGCAGGCCCATCCTTGACATTTTCCATAAAAACCCTGAATCTTCACAAAAGAGTTCTGATAACTTTCTGCAAAATGCTGCCCCACTGATAGTCTGATCACATGTCAGGGTACCAGGAAATAGGCCATTCCCCTGGGTCCTGCTCCCAGAGGGAGGAAGATGCCAATAACAGATTAATCCCTCACAACCACAGCCTCCTTCCCAGGCACTGTGCATACTCCCACAATAGGCCAGCACTGTGCCCATACACTGGTCTCCCCTCCTACAGCACGTGCTCCCGATCATACAGGAGTCCGGGAGACTGACAGCAGCTGCTGCCCAATATATCAGAATCCCTACAGTATGGAAACAGGCCCTTCGGCCAAACAAGTCCATACCGACCCTCCAAACAGTAACTTGCACAGACCCATTCCCCTACCCTATATTTACCCCTGACTAATGTAACTAATACTATGGACAATTTAGAATGGCCAATTCACCTGTCCTGCCCATCTTTGGATTGTGGGAGGAAACTGGAACACCCGGAGGAAACCCGCTCAGACATGGGGAGAATGCACAAACTCTGGGTTTGGCTGGAATCAAAACCGGGTACCTGGTGCTGTGAGGCAGCAGTGCTAATCATTGAGCCGTCTCTATGGGCTGGAGAACTGGGGTAATGGATTGTAAACAATGAATGAATGTGGAGGACACTGGGGGATGGACAGGTCAGTGAGCGACAGGAGCAGTGCAGCAGCAGGAGGGAATCCTGGACAAACTGAGCAATGGGAGAGTCTGACAGGAGAGAAACTACAGGAAGGTTCTGTTTAGAGGCTGAGGCAGGGACAGCTGGGAAACAGTATGGCCTGGTGGCTTGGGCAGGTTTTCTAATCATCCTCTTCAAAGATGCTGTTCCTCAACGCTGAGCCTGACCCTCCTGGTCCAGAGGTAAGGACACTGCCACCATTTCCTGGTGGGCAAGGGATACGGGGACTGCCTTTCAAAAGGTTTCAAAAACCGGTGTTGGTAACATTAACAAGACTCAATACACAGTCACTGACAAAATGCTGGTGTACATGAACTTCATCCAGAATATTAACACCTATAACTGGGTAACGCAGACCCCGATGTACAGAGTTAAATCCTGGATATTAATAACAGATATGTGCATGGGAAATCATGTCTCATGAATCTGACTCAGTTTTTTTGAACAAATAACAAAGAGGATTGCTGAGGTCAGAGCATGGACATGATCTACATGGACTTCAGTAAGGCGTTCCTCATGGGAGACTGGTCAGCAAGGTTAGATCGTACGGAGTACAGAACTGGCCCGAAGGTAGAAGGCAGAGGGTACTTTTCAGGCTGGAGGCCTGTGACCAGTGGAGTGTCACAAGGATCGGTGCTGGATCCACGTTTCGTCATTTATATCCATGATTTGGATGTGAACATAAGAGATCTTATAAATAAGTTTGCGGATGACACCAAAATGGGAGGTGTGGTAGACAGGGAAAAAGATCAGAGTACAAGGGGATCTGGATCAGATGGGTGATGGGCTGAGGAGTTCAGTTTAGAAAAATGCGAACTGCTGCATTTTGGAAAAGCAAAGTTTAGCAGGACGTATACAGTTAATATAAGTTCCAGGGGAGTGCTGCTTAACAAAGTGTCCTTGGAGTGCAGCTTCATAGTTCCTTAACAGTAGAATAGCAAGGAAATTAGGATAGTGAAGGTGGCAGTTGGTCTGCTTGTCTTTATCGGTCAGAGTGTTTAGTATAGGGGTTGGGAGGTCATATTGCGGCTGTACAGGACATTGATTCGGCAACTTTTGTAATATTCCATGCAATTCTGGTCTCCTTCCTGTCAGATGGATGTTCTCAAAATTGAAAGGGGTCAGAAAAGAATTATAGGATGTTGCCAGGGTTGGATAGGCTGTTTTCCCTGGACCGTCAGAGGCTGAACGGTGACCTGAAGGAGACTTTTAAAATCAGGCCGGGCATGGATAGGGTAAATAGACAAGATATTTTCCCTGCCGGGGGTGGCGGGGGGGGGGGGGGGGGGGGGGGAGGAAGGGAGTACAGAACTAGGGGACTGGGAGGGGAGGGTACACAGAGAGGGTGGGTGGATCGAGAGGGTTGGGACAGAAATGGGTGGGGACAGAGAGGGGAGGCACAGAAATGGATGGGGCCAGAAAACAGGATTAGAGAGGAGGGGAACAGACTGGGGGGGGGGGGGGACAGAGGGGGCGACCGACAAAGAGTGGGAACAGACTGAGGGCGGGGGGGGCAACCGACAGAGGGGGGAAAAGAGACGGGTGTGCGACCAACAAGGGGGCGACTGACAGAGGGTGTGACAGATTGTGGGACAGATCAAAGGGGGGGGATGCACGACCGACGATGTGGGGGGGCTGACAAAGGACTGACCGACAAAGGAGGGGGGGGTAAAAGAGAGTGGGGGGAGACGGGGGGGAACACAGAGGGGGAAGATGGAGAGTTATTTTATAGATCTACTACTCAACCCTGTTTGTGTTTTCTCCTCCTCACCTTACTTCCCTCTGAAGGGCTCAGAACAACTGCATAGTTCCTGGAAAGTGGGGTTTCAGGGAGATCAGGTGCTGAATGTGGCATTTGGGACACTGACCTTTAATGGAATGCGCTGGTCAATAAATGGACTCTGGTTCGACTCCACTGTCTGTGTGGTGTTTGCACATTCTCCCTGTGTGTCTGCGTGGGCTTCCTCTGGGTGCTCTCAATTTCCTCCCACAAATCCAAAGCCATGCAGGTTAGCTGGATTAGCTTTGGGTAATGGTAGGTTACAGAGTTAGGGTGGAATGCTGTTCCGATGGTTGGTATGGTCTCATGGGCCGAAAGGCCTGCTTCCACACTGTGGGGATTCTGTCACTGAGTATAGGGGTTAGGAGGTCACGTTGTGGCTGAGTAGGGCATTGGTGAGGCCAGTGTTAGAATACTGCATTCAATTGTAGTCTCCCTGATTTCAGAAAGATGTTACCAGAATAGGACTCAACCTCTTAATGGCAATTCCTGGGAAGTGTTGACAAACAAACAGACCGTGCAGTGTGGGTTGATAGTTCCTTGAAAGTGTGGTTGAAGGTAGACAGGTCGGTGAAGGTGGTGTGCGGTATGCTAGCTGTTATTGGGCAGTGCATTGAGGATAGGAGTTGGGAGATCATGTTTCAGTTGTACAGTTTATTGGCTTGGCCACTTTTGGAATCCCCAGACTGCTTTCAATTCCAGTCTCCCTGTTACAGGAAAGATGTTGGGAAACTTGCACGAGTTCAGAAAAGTTTTACTAGGGTGTTGCCAGTATTGGAACATTTGAACCATAGGGAGAGGCTGAATAGGCTGAGGCTATTTCCCTGCAGCACTGGACACTTTAGGTGGCTTTATCGAACTTTATAAAATTATGAGGAGCAATGATAGGGTGACTAGTCATGGTTTATATTTTTCCCCCAGAGTAGGGGAGACCAAACAAATGTGAATCTTTTTCCCAAGGTGGAATGACAAATTCTAGAGGAGAGATGGCAAGTTTAAAGGATATGAAAACCGAACCAACTGCAGATGCTGTAAACCAGGAAGAGAATCAGAAGTTTCTGGAAAAGCTCAGCAGGTCTAGCAGCAGGTGTGAAAAGAAATTAGAGTTAACGTATCTGAGGAAGGGTGACCAGACCCGAAACTTTAACTGAGTTTTCTTCACAGATGCTGCATGACCTGCTGAGCATTTCAACATCTGTGCAAGTTTAAAGGGAGTTGTTTGGAGTATATACCTGAGAGGAACTTTATGAAGTTTATAAATTGAAGTGAGACCACATCTGGGATTAATGACAGAAGTTTTGGTCCCTTTATTTAAGGAAATACATTTCATCAGAGGCATTTCACAGAAACCTGACTGGGATGATCCATCGTTTGCAGGGATTATCTTTTAAGAAAAGGCTGAAGTAGTTGGGACTCCACTCACTGGATTTGGGAACAATGAGAGGGGATCTCATTGTAACATGAAGGATTCTTAAGGAGTTTGACAGGGTAAATACTGAGAGGATGTTTCCCATCATGAGGGAGTCTGGAACCAGATTTTGGGTCAGTCACGGAATCATGGATTCTGTTTTAGATTCGTCAAGTTTAAGGCAACACCGACACGGGTCAGGGGTTTCAGTAGCAATGGAGCTGGGGTGAGGTGGAGACAAGCAACATTTTAGAGATTGGAATTCCTGGTGTTTGTGATTGTGTAGATGCCTGATCAGAAGGTCACCTTGGGGTTACAGATATGACAGCAATATTGTGAAGAGTGTGGTTCTGCCTCAGACAGTTCCCAGGGAGAGGGAGGGGCTCAGCAGTAAGGGAAAGGAATTTGTAATAGCAACTGAAGGCAATGAGTTTAACCACTACAATGTTTCATTGGAGGAAACTGCAGCCAATCGCGTAGTGGGAGTGTGATGAGCAGTTTGATAACTGAGTAATGGAGAGGGATGATGGGGAGGGAGAGCTGGCATTGTCAGTGTACATGTGAAACCTAACACGGTGCTTTTGGACGATGTCACCTCCTGGCAGTATGTAGGTGAGAAACAGGAGGGACCAAGGAGAGATCCTGGAGGGACACCAAATACAAGGAATTCAGAAAGGAAAGGGAGAGTGGGATGGAGGAGGTGTTTGCAACAACGGTGAGGTCAAATATTAGTTTGTAGCAGAATGGGAGAGAAGGACATAACCAGAAAAGACAGACAGATAGAACAAGGAACAATATCTGTGAATTGGTGAGGGGGAGTGATGAGGAGGAGCAGCCCAACTCCAAAAACACTATTTCTACATTAGTGACGTCACCCAACTCCACCCTAGTCTCAGCTCATTTACTGAAATACTCGTCCATCCCTGTGTTATCTCCAGACTTCGTTATAAAACACTCTTGGCCAGCCTCCCACATTCAACGTACATGCAATCTCAAGAGTATCTAAAACCCTACTGTCCAAGTGCTCACTTGTACCAAAACTTGTTGATCCATCAACAAGCAACAATTTAAAATTCTCACCCTTGATGTAATTCCTGGCTGTGAACATCCCTGTCTCCCTGCACCACACAACCTGTGAGATCCCGACAACTCATTTTCTTTCAGACTCCCAACGATGTGTTTATTCATTGCTTCACCTGTCTGGCTGTTTCTACTGTTGCCAAGGCAACACGGTCTGGAATTCCCACCCTAACCCTCTCAGACCTGCTTTCCTCCTTTAAGGTATTCCTGAAAACCTGTTTATTTGGCAATTCTTTTGATCACCTGACCTAATATCCCCATCTGTGGCCTTATGTCAGAAGCTCTCAATAGTATTTCTGTGGAATTGTAAACATGAAAAAAAAAACAAACTGTTGTTGATTTGCACATACATTGTCAACTCTTCACTGTCGCTGAGTGAATAATCTATAACAGCTCTTACCCAACCACATTGTGGGAGCACCTTCACCACACGAACTGCAGCTGTACAGGAAGTCAAACATCACCTTCTCCACAGGCAATGGGGCTTTGGCACTGATCACTGGGATCTGTGGAGAGAGAAACACACAGTTGATATTTCAGGGAGTGTAAAATGCATTATAGGGAGGGAAAATGGGGCAGAATTTGGATTTTCAAATTTGTGTTGTACAATGTACACTAAGTTCTGTAAAACCTCTCATTCCATACCGTGAAAATTTCCTTCCCTTCCTGGTCAATATGTCTTTCCTTCCCCTGCCCTGCACCTTCACACATTTCCAATGCCTTGGTCACAACAACACTGTGCTGTCAGTGAAGTTTATCACGTGGTTGAGTATTGTCCCGCCCCTCATTCACTCCGATTGGTTGAAGGAACAACTAGCACCTCTAGCCCCCGTTCCCCCACTGACATCAATAATCCGAGGCCCATTGTGGGCTGGAGCATGCTCAGTGCTTCCTGCTTTTGCTGCTGTTCATCAGGTATAAGAGAGAGAGGGCTCATCCCTGTTTCTCCTGATGTCAGACAATAACAACAACTACCTGCATTGTATGGAGCCTTTCACATTGACAAATCTCCTAAAATGCTTCACGGATGATGGAAACGTTGATTAAAGAGAACGATTTTTAGATACATCTTTAAGGCAGAGAGAGGGGGTTAGGGAGGATATTCCAAAGGTTTGTGTCCTCGGCAGCTCCAATTGTGGAGTGATATAGGTGGGCAACAGCTTACAATGGAGACAGTTAGTGGTTAACAACCTCATGTCGTAGCCCCCTACCCCACACACCAGGCCTTGTTCTCACAGCCTGTCATTACACACTACCTATGGTTAGCCACTAACAGTCTCCATTAACAGCTAGTCACCCTCCCCCAGCCAGATCATTATCCTTTATCCAACTGTTCTTCTCACTCTATCCCCACCTATCCTTTACTCCTTATATCCTCCCCCACACTATCTTCTGCAAATAAACTGACTTTTTTTTCTCAGTAACATCTGTTCTGTGGAAGGGACACCGGATCTTAAACTTTAACTCTGATTTCTCTTCACAGATGCTGCCAGATCTTTTCCAGAACCTCCTGGTTGTTGTTTCTGATTTACATCTTTCACAGTTCTTTTGGTTTTAATTTACCGGAGTTTGTAATTCAGGTCCAACAGCCTCTGTCCCAGACTCTGCTGTCTCTCCCTCTCCCACCCAGTGACACTGCACCTGCACAGCTCATGGACAGGTGTCGTCTTGCTGGCCACACCCCTCATTCACTCCCATTGGCTGCAGGACCACACAGACTCTCCTCCTATTGGTCTGGAGCTGCCGTCAAGCCGGGCACCATTGTCATGAGAGTGGAGGGCTAATCCCTCTCCCTGCCCTGGGATGAGCTTCATCATTCACAGTGAATGGGGCAGTATCACAGAGCACAGGGGCTGGGGGCTAATCAGCCCATTGGGGTTGTACTCTCCCTCTGGAGATGCTGCAAATCTGTCCCAAGTCCCCTCCCATGAGCCCATAGCCTCCCAAATCTTTCCTTAAAAAGTAAAATTCCAAGTCTGTTTCAGAATACCTGCTGAATCTGTGTCGTTCAGACTGTTCCAGATGCTCAGAACTTACTGAGTAAAATAGTGTTCACATTTTCACCTTGTATTATTTGCCAATTACTTGAAAGTAGTTACTAAAAATTGTGACAGTGTTAACAATTCCTCTCTCTCTGCAAATTCAAGACCTTGGAACCAAATCTGCACCAGATCGAAATCACTGCTTCACCTTCTCAGCTCCAAGGATAATTATCTGTGCTTCAGCTAGCTCTGCACAAAAGAGAGGAATGCATCTTAATTTATTAACATCAAAGAAACAGACCTTCGTCCAATTCGTCCGTGCCAACAAGGAATCCTAAACTAATGGATTCCCATTTACCATCTATTGGCCTGTATCCATCAAAACCCTTCCTATTCATGTATCCAATTGGAAGCCTTTTAAATGTTGTGATTTTATCAGCCTCCACTACTTCATCTGGTAGCCCCTCCCATACACACACCACACTCAGCTTGAAAACGTTGCCAGTTAGATCCCTTTTAAATCTTTGCCCTCTCAACTTAAACCCATGTGCTCTAGTTTTGGACCCACCTAACCTGAGGAAATAGGACCCCAGCTGCTCACCTTTTCCACACCCCTCGTGATTTTATAAATCTCTATGAAGTCACCTCTCAGTCTTTGACTCTCCAGAGAAAATAGCCCAGCCTATTCAGCCTCTCCCTGTAGCCAAATCCTCCAATCCTGGCAACGTTTTTGTAAATCTTGTCCAAACCTTTTCAAGTTTCACAACATCCTTCCGAGAACAGGGAAATTCAAACTGAAAACAGATTCCAGAAGTGGCTTAATCAACGTCCTGTCCAGCCACAATATGGCGTCCCAGTTTCTGTATTCAATGCATTGACAATTAACGGAGAGCGTTAATGGAGTCCCATTTGCCAGCGGTTCACCCTTATCCCTCTAAATCCTCCCTCTTCATGTACCAATCAGATGCCTGATTCCA
>NW_026868251.1:47500-50000 GCF_020745735.1 Hemiscyllium ocellatum
TAACCCTAACCCTAACCCTAACCCTAACCCTAACCCTAACCCTAACCCTAACCCTAACCCTAACCCTAACCCTAACCCTAACCCTAACCCTAACCCTAACCCTAACCCTAACCCTAACCCTAACCCTAACCCTAACCCTAACCCTAACCCTAACCCTAACCCTAACCCTAACCCTAACCCTAACCCTAACCCTAACCCTAACCCTAACCCTAACCCTAACCCTAACCCTAACCCTAACCCTAACCCTAACCCTAACCCTAACCCTAACCCTAACCCTAACCCTAACCCTAACCCTAACCCTAACCCTAACCCTAACCCTAACCCTAACCCTAACCCTAACCCTAACCCTAACCCTAACCCTAACCCTAACCCTAACCCTAACCCTAACCCTAACCCTAACCCTAACCCTAACCCTAACCCCTAACCCTAACCCTAACCCTAACCCTAACCCTAACCCTAACCCTAACCCTAACCCTAACCCTAACCCTAACCCTAACCCTAACCCTAACCCTAACCCTAACCCTAACCCTAACCCTAACCCTAACCCTAACCCTAACCCTAACCCTAACCCTAACCCTAACCCTAACCCCAAACCTAACCCTAACCCTAACCCTAACCCTAACCCTAACCCTAACCCTAACCCTAACCCTAACCCTAACCCTAACCCTAACCCTAACCCTAACCCTAACCCTAACCCTAACCCTAACCCTAACCCTAACCCTAACCCTAACCCTAACCCTAACCCTAACCCTAACCCTAACCCTAACCCTAACCCTAACCCTAACCCTAACCCTAACCCTAACCCTAACCCTAACCCTAACCCTAACCCTAACCCTAACCCTAACCCTAACCCTAACCCTAACCCTAACCCTAACCCTAAACCCTAACCCTAACCCTAACCCTAACCCTAACCCTAACCCTAACCCTAACCCTAACCTAACCCTAACCCTAACCCCTAACCCTAACCCTAACCCTAACCCTAACCCTAACCCTACCCCTAACCCTAACCCTAACCCTAACCCTAACCCTAACCCTAACCCTAACCCTAACCCTAACCCTAACCCTAACCCTAACCCTAACCCTAACCCTAACCCTAACCCTAACCCTAACCCTAACCCTAACCCTAACCCTAACCCTAACCCTAACCCTAACCCTAACCCTAACCCTAACCCTAACCCTAACCCTAACCCTAACCCTAACCCTAACCCTAACCCTAACCCTAACCCTAACCCTAACCCTAACCCTAACCCTAACCCTAACCCTAACCCTAACCCTAACCCTAACCCTAACCCTAACCCTAACCCTAACCCTAACCCTAACCCTAACCCTAACCCTAACCCTAACCCTAACCCTAACCCTAACCCTAACCCTAACCCTAACCCTAACCCTAACCCTAACCCTAACCCTAACCCTAACCCTAACCCTAACCCTAACCCTAACCCTAACCCTAACCCTAACCCTAACCCTAACCCTAACCCTAACCCTAACCCTAACCCTAACCCTAACCCTAACCCTAACCCTAACCCTAACCCTAACCCTAACCCTAACCCTAACCCTAACCCTAACCCTAACCCTAACCCTAACCCTAACCCTAACCCTAACCCTAACCCTAACCCTAACCCTAACCCTAACCCTAACCCTAACCCTAACCCTAACCCTAACCCTAAACCCTAACCCTAACCCTAACCCTAACCCTAACCCTAACCCTAACCCTAACCCTAACCCTAACCCTAACCCTAACCCTAACCCTAACCCTAACCCTAACCCTAACCCTAACCCTAACCCTAACCCTAACCCTAACCCTAACCCTAACCCTAACCCTAACCCTAACCCTAACCCTAACCCTAACCCTAACCCTAACCCTAACCCTAACCCTAACCCTAACCCTAACCCTAACCCTAACCCTAACCCTAACCCTAACCCTAACCCTAACCCTAACCCTAACCCTAACCCTAACCCTAACCCTAACCCTAACCCTAACCCTAACCCTAACCCTAACCCTAACCCTAACCCTAACCCTAACCCTAACCCTAACCCTAACCCTAACCCTAACCCTAACCCTAACCCTAACCCTAACCCTAACCCTAACCCTAACCCTAACCCTAACCCTAACCCTAACCCTAACCCTAACCCTAACCCTAACCCTAACCCTAACCCTAACCCTAACCCTAACCCTAACCCTAACCCTAAACCCTAACCCTAACCCTAACCCTAACCCTAACCCTAACCCTAACCCTAACCCTAACCCTAACCCTAACCCTAACCCTAACCCTAACCCTAACCCTAACCCTAACCCTAACCCTAACCCTAACCCTAACCCTAACCCTAACCCTAACCCTAACCCTAACCCTAACCCTAACCCTAACCCTAACCCTAACCCTAACCCTAACCCTAACCCTAACCCTAACCCTAACCCTAACCCTAACCCTAACCCTAACCCTAACCCTAACCCTAACCCTAACCCTAACCCTAACCCTAACCCTAACCCTAACCCTAACCC